>NW_026911492.1:0-15000 GCF_963692335.1 Osmerus eperlanus | reverse complement strand
ACACACACACACACACTGGCATTGAATGAGGAGGCTGCAGCACACACAGCTGAACAAAGACAACGGCCTCTCTCTCCCTGCCTCCCCCCTTCCCACCCCCCACCCCCCTCTCCCAGTGTCTCCCTGCCCTGACACAGCAGCACAGCTCCAGCAGAGCCCAGCCAGCTCCATGTCGCCTCTGGCAGCTCCAGATAAAGACAGCACCACACACACACACACACACATAACATAAACATGCACACATACACACACCCCACCCGCACAAACACACACATTAACATACACAAGCACAGACACACACCACGCACGCAAACACACACACTCACCGACACACACAAACACACAAACTTGCTAAATATGAATCAGAACTCCACACAATGGCAGGGGTTAGAACTATTTAGAGACTCTATATGGGCATGTGAACAATCTAAACAGCATACAAGTTCATTGGGAGTCTATGTTACCATAGTATCATAGAAACACAACAACAAGCACAGACAGACAGGCAGACAGACAGACAGGCAGACAGAGGTCACATGGAAAGAAACTGAAGTCTGTGTTCTGAACCCTGTGTCCTCAAAATGAGAGGCAACAATATTTCTCCAAACCAGTGACAGTGCAGATAAATGTGCCTCGGGCACGGTCTAAATACTGCAGCGTGTGACCCGGGCCCGGTCTGAACAGAGCGGCAGGACAGTTTATCAGGCTGTTAGCAGCTGTCTCTGATAGCAGAAGAGCTCCTCAAGGTCTCCCACTCTGGAGGACGCCATCACATGCTACTGTTCAACGGTGTCATTACTCGGCATGTGTGTGAGCGTGCGTGTGTCTGTGCGTGTGTCCGTGTGTGTGTGTGTGTCTGTGAGCATGTGTGTGTGCGTGCGTGTGTCGGTGCGTGTGTCTGTGTGTGTGTGTGTGTCTGTGAGCATGTGTGTGTGCGTGTGACAGGCATGTCTAAAGGAACCATATGGAGGGTCTCAGTGGGCCGTCCCATTGGACAAAGATGACCCTCTTACAGTCCTCCCCTTCCCCCCTCTCTCTAGGCCTCTCAAACACCCTGCCGCGGACATCTACACTGCCTCACATCTAACACACCTCATCTCTCTCTATCTTTCTCTATCTCTCTCTCTCTCTCTCTTTCTATTTTCTTTTCTCTCTCTCCCGTTCTTCCAGAAGTCTATCAGAGTGCGAGTCATCAACAGCCCCTCGGTGTCCCAGTGCCCTGAGGACCCCCACCTCCCTCTCCCTCCTCCTCCACCTCCATCCCTCGCTCCCCCAGTCACGCAGCAGACCTGCCCTGGCCTGACCTCTCTACTTAACCTCTGACCCTGCCCATTTCCCCACCAAAACGTCTTAATGACTCTCCCTGAGCCAAGACGACCCCCGCACCCCTCAACCCCTGACAGGGAGGGTGGGGGGGTGGGGTTGTGGGGGGTGGGGGGGGGGAGTGTCTTCAAAGACAGGCGGCGTTTAATGGGGTCGGGCTGCACACACACAAAGAGGGGGTTAAGAGAGGGCTGGTTAGGGAGGGAGAGGGTCGGTGAGTGTGTGTGTGGGGGGGGCAGGAATAGAAACAGCCGCGAACCCTCACTACAGCCTCACTACAGCCTCACTACAGCCTCACTACAGCCTCACTACAGCCTCACCACGACCAACAATAACTGTGTACTGCTGCTTCCACTTTCACACACGCACCATTTGGTTCCAACTGAAGGTACATCAGGGGGGGCATTATGTGTGTGTGTGTATGTGTGTGTGTCTGTCTGTGTGTGTGTGTGTGTGTTGGTGTCTACTCACCGTCCACTGAGAGAGGAGCAGTAGGGCACCACGTGGATCCCCAGAGGCCCGTGCTCTCCTGAGATCTCCACGGTCCTGGTGATATTACTGCTCTCACACACACACGCACACAAAGGAAAAAACACACAAAGTTAGAGTAAAGGCCCACCGTTAGCTCCTGGTCAAACTACTGCTCGCTCACACACACACACACAAACACATAAACGGAAAAACACCAAGTGAGAACTTAACAACATGAAGAGTAAATGAGGTTCCCCAAAGCAACGTTAGCTCCTGGCGTCCTGTCAGTGTGTCAGAGTTTCAGAGATGGTCTGGTCTGATGCTACTGCAGGACTGGACTGGCTTTGTAAACTGCTCCCATCATCCCAGCCACAGACACTGACTAATGCTCTGTTTCCCCACAGTTTCCATTCCGGGTGTGGGTTGTGGAGGTGGTGCAAGAGAGAAGTAGCTGACACACACACACACACACACACATAAATATAGATACACATCACATGTCGAACAGCAGTATGTATATAACCTCTCATGATGTTAATGACTTCAGCCAAACAGTGTATAAAGGGCTGACCTCACCTGCCTACTCAGCCCTGCTGTAGTTCCTGTCCTCCCAGCCTCTAAACCACAAAACGAGCGTCTGGACCTCAGAACCAGCCTCTAAACCTCCCTTAGAACCAGCTTGTAGGTGTCAGAACTAGCCTCTAAACCTCCCTTAGAACCAGCTTGTAGGTGTCAGAACTAGCCTCTAAACCTCCCTTAGAACCAGCTTGTAGGTGTCAGAACTAGCCTCTAAACCTCCCTTAGAACCAGCTTGTAGGTGTCAGAACTAGCCTCTAAACAACAGAACAAGATCCTCCCAGCCTCTAACCCTCCCCGGGGAACGCGCCTCTAAACCTCAGAATTAGCCTCTAAACCTCCCTCCTCCCAGCCTCTAAACCTCAGTCAGCCTCAGCTAATCAGGTGGTGTGGTCAGCTGTAAGCTGATGTGCAGCCTACAGTACACCAATTTTCTGCCTGTTCAGGACGTAATAGGTTTATCTGTCTGACCACACACCATCAACGATACACAAACACACTTTCAACTACACACGGTACACACAACCTTAATAATTCTACTCTGACCTTCCTCTCCTGTAATCAGTTTACTACTGTGTGTGTGTGTGTGTCAGAAGGCAGGCAGACAGACAGACAGACACAGTGTACAGCATGTGTCCATATGTGTAGAACGGAGAAAAAGAGAGAAAGAAAGACGGAGGAGAGGGAGAGAGAGAGAGAGAGAAAGAGAGAGCGACAGAAGAAAGGTACAGTTGATCAGAAATGAAAGCTGTAAAAAGGCTGAAACCCAAAGTTCAGGTGAGGCCGGCACACACATCCACTTCTGAAGTGCTGCTTCATCAACTCTCTGCAAGTTTCTACTAATCCAAGCCAGACTAAACAGCTGATATCAAACACAGTCCTCTCCTCTAGGACGAGGAGGGGGAGGGAGGGGGAAAGGGAGGGAGAGAGAGAGAGGGAGGGGGAGAATTAATTAGCAGGGCCTAATGAATAGCACATGTATTAATATGAAGGAAGAAAATAACCCGTCCACCCCTCCTCCTCGTGGCCTCATCTAGAAAACACACTCCACATCCATTTGTGTTGTTGTGTGTGTGTGTGTGTGTGTGTGTGTGTGTGTGTGTGAGTGTGCATAGGGTGGGGGTTTGAACAGGCTGCATTAATGAACAAACAAATCAAAGAGGAGGAAAGGGGAGGGGTGAGGAGAGAGACAGAAGAGAGGAGGGGACGGGAGTGGAGGAGAAGAGAGGAAGAGAAGAGGGGAAGAGAAGAGGGGAAGAGAAGAGGGGAAGAGAAGAGGGGAGGGCAGAAGAGAGGAAGAGAAGAGGGGAGGGCAGAAGAGAGGAAGAGAAGAGGGGAGGGGAGGAGAAGAGAGGAGGGGACGGGAGTGGAGGAGAAGAGGGGAAGAGAAGAGGGGAAGAGAAGAGGGGAAGAGAAGAGGGGAAGAGAAGAGGGGAGGGCAGAAGAGAGGAGGGGACAGAAGAGGGGAAGAGAAGAGGGGAGGGCAGAAGAGAGGAGGGGACAGAAGAGGGGAGGGGAGGAGAAGAGGAGAAGAGAGGAGGGCAGAAGAGAGGAGAGAATGGTGGTAAGAAGAGGGGAGGGAAGAGGAGGAGAGAAGTGGAGGAGAAGAGAGGAGGGGAGAGAAGGGCAGAAGAGGGGAGGGGAGGCGAGAGGAGCAGAAGAGGGGAGCGAGCGCAGCGCGGAGGAGAGGCGCAGAGGGGAGGGGGCCTAGGCTGATCTAAGAACGCAGGTGTCCTCTTTATCTACCTGCCACTCCACCCAGCCCGAGAGAGAATGAAAGAAGAGGGGGCGCATAAAAGAGAGTGCATTACCACAGCACTCCCCCCCGCCGTCCCTCTCTCCCCCATATCCCTTTTCAAAGCTTCCAAATCTTCAAAGTGCTGATCCACGACGCTTTGCTCGATGAACAACACACACAAAGGCGGCGAGGCCCGTGGCTGCAGATGAACACTTCCTGTTTGCGGGAGGGCCAGGTCTGAATGCAGACGCTCTGACTGGAGAGATCGACAGGGTGGGGACAGCCAGCACTCCTGCTGAATGGTCGCACGCCCTAGTCTGAATGCAGGTGATGGGGCTATTCATCTTGAGCTGTTGTTCCGAAAAAAGGAGAGTTAGGGGAAGGGGGGGGCTAATGGGAACCTACTGGGGAGATGGGGGGGGGGGGTACTGCAACTGCTCATGTTGGAACTGAAGACAGCCCCCCCCACCCCACCCCTTCAGAGAAGCTATTAGAGCTGTTAGCCTAGCAGTGGTTAGGCTGCCTCCGTCTAACCTCTCTGCCTGCCACCTGCACACACTCTCAATTACCCATCTCCGAATACAGCTCTTCTTCTCTCTGGAGCCTGTCTGTCACCGCTCAGATCTGCAACCGGGCTACGCATGCTAGCATCAACGGGCTGGATGGTGCCAGCCGTACATTGAGGTCGGGGTTAGAGGGGTTAACCCCCATTTCCCAGCTTCTGTGGACCGGACCAGAGCAGTCTTCATGACTGAACTGTATCATGGTTATATATTGTCTCCACCCAGGAGAACGAAGTCTAGTGTGTGTGAAGGAGCAGACTCTGCGGAGGGAGGAGAAGTTCTGGCCCGTGGCGAGGGAGTGACTGACAGGCTGTGGGACGTACAGTGGCCGAGCGACAGGTCGGACTGAGTACTGACGGGCGGATCTGATTGGCCGAGGCAGTGATGGAAGCTGAGCTGATAAACCTCCTATCAGATGGTGGGACCCTGAAGGAAGAGAAGCGAGAGGGAGAGAGAGAGAGGAAGAGAGAGAGAGAAAGAGAGAGAGAGGGGAAGAGAGAGAGAGAGGGGGGGAGAGAGAAGAAGAGAGAGAAATAGAGAGAGGAAGAAAAAGAGGGGGAGAGAGAGAGGAAAAGAGAGGGAGGAAGAGAGAGGGGAAGAGAGAGAGAGAGAGAGAGAGAGAGAGATGAGAGAGAGAGAGAGAGAGAGAGAGAGAGAGAGAGAGAGAGAGACGGGGGGAGACAGAAGAAGAGAGAGAAAGAGAGGAAGAGAGAGGGAGGAAGAGAGAGAAAGATGAAAAATAGAGAGACAAAGAGTTGAGAAAGAGAAGAGAAAGGATAACAAAGAGCGAAGGAGAGGTAATCATCTAGCAATAAGAAAGAGAGAGAGAGGGAGGGGGGGGTCGGTGAGGGAGGGAGAGACAGAAGAAAGGGCCGAAGAAAAAGAGAGAGAGGGGGAGAGCGAGGAGAGGCAGCAGGGAGTGCTGGTGACCAGGGGACCTGAGGGGTGTCAGGTGTCAGACAGGCTTCCCGCAGACAGAGCTGAGAGGATAGAACCTGGAGTAGCAGGGCTGCCCATCGCCTGGGGCCACGACCAGGGACCACAGACATGCTGGAGATGGACGCAGCAGATAACCAAGGCGAAGGGGTGGGCAGGGTGGGGGGGTGTCTGGGTGTGCTTACATTTGTGCATGTATGTGCGTGTGTGTGTGTGTAAGTGTGTGCGTACGTGTGTGTGTGTGTGCGTACGTGTGTGTGTGCCCCCTGCTGGGGTTCAGAGGAGCATGATGGGGCTCCAGACAGACTGACGGCCTGAGGAGACACACACACTGACACACACACACACTGACACACACACACACACTGACACACATGTTTAGATCAGCAGACGGAACATGCAGAGTGAGCACGCCACACCCTGAGGGCTGCCCGTCTGTCTCTCTATCTGTCTGCCTGGGTCTCTCTGTCTCTCTGTGACTTTCCCTCTGTCTGTATGTCTGTCTGTCTGTCTGTCTGTGTGTTTGTCTGTGTGTCTGTCTGTGTGTCTGTCTGTCTGTCTGTCTGCCTGCCTTTGTGGCCCTCTGTCTCTCTATCTGTCTGCATGTGTCTCTCTGTCTGTGTGTCTTTCGGCTGGCTTTCATGAACCTGCAAATGCAGCTCTTTCTGTCACTGAGTATTTCTATAGACGGTATATACAACCAATTTGGATTCTTTGGGTTATGACTCTACAGCAGAAAGCTGCATGGTTAACTTATGACTTACTATTACAATATTTATAGCTATGGGCTCAGACTCATTTCAGATTTTTTTGCAATTTCAAGGATCGTTTACCCACCGCAGAAACCATTACATCACTCATATTTTTTCATAGTTGGAATATGAGGGTGTGTGTGTGTATGTGTGTGAGGGCGTGTGTGGGCCACCATCTCAGTGCAGCGCGCTCCATGGTTACGGCGGGTTGCTAGGGAGAGGGGTGAGGGTGTGTAATACGGAGGTCAGACAGGATCCTCTCCTCTCAGGGGGAATGTGATGATCACCTCCGCTCCACACACACCTGACACACCCATCTTCAGCACCGGATCTATATATGCAGCCAGACACACACTCTCACCAAACCCATCTTTTTACATGCACCCTCTAAATCACCATAGAACATCAGAATGTGCTATTAATTATTAACTGACAGTTCCCTGGTCTCCGCTGGTCTCCCCTGGTCTCCTCTGGTCTCCTCTGGTCTCCTCTGGTCTCCCTTGGTCTCCCCTGGTCTCCCCTGGTCTCCCCTGGTCTTTCTCTAGTCTTTCCCTAGCCCAGTATTCTTCCTTAGTCATCTCCTAGCCCACTAGTTTATCCTAGTTCTCAACTGGTCCTCAGTCCTCCCCTGTCCCCATGTCCTCCCCTGTCCCCACGTCCTCCCCTGTCCCCATGCCCTCCACTGTCCCCACGTCCTCCCCTGTCCCCATGCCCTCCACTGTCCCCATGTCCTCCACTGTCCCCATGCCCTCCACTGTCCCCATGTCCTCCCCTGTCCCCATGTCCTCCACTGTCCCCATGTCCTCTCCTGTCCCCATGTCCTCCCCCGTCCCCATGTCCTCCCCTGTCCCCATGTCCTCCCCTGTCCCCATGTCCTCTCCTGTCCCCATGCCCTCCACTGTCCCCATGTCCTCCCCTGTCCCCATGTCCTCCCCTGTCCCCATGTCCTCCCCTGTCCCCATGTCCTCCCCTGTCCCCATGCCCTCTCCGGCGCCCCAGACCCTGTCAGAGGCCATGCCTCCACCCGGTCCCACTCTACCTCATTAGCCTCTCATTAATGCCCATGTTTGTTTCAAGGGTTAACCCCGTTTTCCCCAGCTTTCGTAGCTGCTTAATGATTCATCATTTCATATGCAAGATCAACACGGCCTTGATGTTCTCCACACACCACCACAGTGCATTCACATCCTCGTTAGTGCTGGGGAGAGAGAGAGGAAGTGGGACAGGAGTACACGCAGACAAAACAACACAACAAAACACTTAATATGCACACGCACAAAGACAGGCAGACAGGCCGACAGATGCAAACACACACACGGTTCTTACTTGAGGGGGAAGTGGCTGAGTTGGCTGGTGGGGTCCTCTGGTCTGGCCCCTCCTGCTCTGTCCAGTCCAGGGCTGCCGCCCTGCAGAGAAACAACACCAGCGTCAGCCTGCACACCACAGAGGCCGGACAACACCAGCGTCTAGACCAGAGTCAAGTTGTTATTGTATTCCCTTGAACACTGTCCTGAAAGCAGTCAGGGCTGTGTGTGGAAGTGTATGAGTATGTGTGGAAGTGTGTGTGTTTGTTGAAAGGAGGGGAGGGGGGGTGGGGTATATGTTGGTAGATGTGAGTACTGGGGAGCAGTGATTAATAACCCAGGCTCATATAGCATGTCAGGGGCCACTGGGCCTACCCTGTATGTAGTCAGCGGGTGGGGGGGGTAGTACATTTGTGGACTGGGAGCACTAATAATTAGCATGTAGTCTGTTAGGGGTGACTGGGTGTGTGTCAGTGTGTGTCAGTGTTGTCAGGGGGATGACGGGGGCTAGTGAAAGACGGGGAAGGGGGGCTGGGGGGGGGGGGGGGGGGTCTGGGTTGATGTCTACAGGGACAGGGTTTCCCGTCTGCCGGAGCAGGGGTGATGGATCGTGTTGCGGCCGCTGTGTGACAGGGTGTGTGTACCAGGGGTCAGGGCCACTGATGTGCTCTAATGTACTTCTGCGTGACCTCTGACCCCTCCGCAGGACCAACACCACCTGTCAGCCCACTGCCGACTCCTCGCGGCTACGCCGCGCTGCATCTGCTACGACAGCATCGACAGCATGACCCTGATGATGGAGGGGGGGGGGGGGGGGGGGCTGTGCACAGGCTGCAGTGGTGTAATCTGATGTACTCTGTTAAACACAAGGATCCTGAGCTATATAAAAAACGTGATTAGCGGGAGGTTTCTAGTGTGTGCGTATGATGCATGAGTGCGTGGTTGTGTGCATACAGCATGAGTATGCATGTGTATTTGTATGCATGTGTGTGTGTGTCCATGGTCCATTCAGCCCCAGGTGCTGAATCTGCAACACCACAACATCAGTGGAGGCCCCCCCCCCCCCCCCCACCCTGCCCCACCCTGCCCCACGCTGCCCCACGCTGCCCCACCCTGCCCCACGCTGCCCCACCCTGCCCCATGCTGCCCCACCCTACCCCACGCTGCCCCACCCTGCCCCATGCTGCCTCACCCTGCCCCACGCTGCCCCACCCTGCCCCATGCTGCCTCACCCTGCCCCACGCTGCCCCACCCTGCCCCATGCTGCCCCACCCTGCCCCACGCTGCCCCACCCTGCCCCATGCTGCCCCACCCTGCCCCACGCTGCCCCACCCTGCTCCATGCTGCCCCACCCTACCCCATGCTGCCCCACACTGCCCCATGCTGCCCCACCCTGCCCCACCCTGCCCCATGCTGCCCCACCCTACCCCATGCTGCCCCACACTGCCCCATGCTGCCCCACCCTGCCCCATGCTGCCCCACCCTACCCCATGCTGCCCCACACTGCCCCACCCTGTGTGTGCGTCAGTGTGAAAAGGGGGGAACCAGGATTACAAGAGGGTCACACAGGAGAGAGCAGCAGAAGGATAATCAAGTGCCTCGAGGAGGTGAAGGGAGAGGAGCGATTGGTTTCACCTGAGTGGGCTTGTCTAAACGAACTCCAGGAGGAGCAGGCATGTCTAAACGAACCCAGATAGCTAATGCGTGTAGTCTTGAAGAGCGGCCCGAAAATCAATTAGTCCGGCCTGGCTTCTGATGCCTCGCGCGTGACCAACGCCAGGCTCACGGGCAAACGACCTCCGTCTGTCATGCAGCACTTGCACGTCTCTCTCTAGCTTCCCTCGGCCAACCAATATCTAACACACCTACCAACTCACTGGATACAGTGATATATAGGCAGGTCTACATGCCTCAATAAAACCTGATTAAACCTACAGCCTTTTCAGAGAAAAGACCTTGCATCAACAAATAACCGACACATCAGCATGAAAGCCTTGTTTTGATCTCATATCTTTAATCTAAAGACTCCGAACAGGTAATTGATAACTG
Source organism: Osmerus eperlanus (assembly GCF_963692335.1). Lineage (NCBI taxonomy): Eukaryota > Metazoa > Chordata > Actinopteri > Osmeriformes > Osmeridae > Osmerus > Osmerus eperlanus. Next base: position 5,288 of record NW_026911492.1, on the reverse strand, counting down.
TGCTTTGAATCATGACGGCAGTAAATGGACTCAGAGAGGTGATTCATTTTTGGTCTCGATGAAAATATGTCGCGCACCATCTAAAAAGAGGCACTATTAGCAGTATTGCTAATTACAGAATAACTAATCAAGCTAAGTGTGCCTTGGAATTCCTGTGGTAGTCCGCTGATGAATGTCTTGCTCTCTTCTGAATGTGACTAATGGTTCTGTAGCGGTGTGCGCTGATGAAGGCCTGATGAATGGCATGTGGGGATGTGGGGAGCCGCCGCGTCCAAACAGTATCAAGATGAAACACACAACCGAAGACTTGAATGAAAAGCTGCATGTGTTATACGCGTGTAGTTGTGTGTGTGTGTTTTGTACGGCATGTTAAAAGGTGTGGCTGTGTGGTATGAGCGTGTGCGCACACACCTGGTTTACAGAGTCGCGCCCTTCAATATGTCCGTCGTCGCGTGTGGAAACTGGGCTTACCTGCCAAACCAACGCGATGACATTGGATTTGCTCTGTAAACGCATCGTTCGGCCGTGATGAAAGAGGCCGCTACTGTGCCTTCAGTTGGCTGAACACAGGCGCTTTCACTGGGGTATCCTTTAGCCTGTGATTCTATTCATCCAGCATCACTCAACTCGTCTCTTCATGAGCGAAACCTGTCTTAGACCCGTGGACTTCAAAAGGACCATTCAGCTCCCGCTTTAATGAAAACATTCCTTACAGGTTATATCGACGCCTAGTAGCACACAAACACACACGCACACAAACGCACACAAACACACACGCACGCAAACGCACACGACCGCATTCGCACACAAACACACACGCACACAAACGCACACGACCGCATTCGCACACAAACACACACGCACACAAACGCACACGACCGCATTCGCACACAAACACACACGCACACGACCGCATTCGCACACAAACAGACCAAACCACACGCTTGTGCGTGCGCACACACACGGCCACACACACGTCAACACAAAGGTAAAGCCATCAGTAGCTGTCAGTAGCACCTGTAAAGTCTAGAGAAAGCAGCGATCTGGGTGCGAGCAGACAGCCTCCCCCAGGACCGGCACGGTCCCAGCCCACGCTATCAAAGCCTTGGTGCTAAGCTACATCATAAATAACTGTTATGTTCTTGTATTAGCCCCGGAGGGGCTGACAAGGGGAAAATACTCCCAGTCCAATTAGCCTGCTGCTGGGGCGCAGCTAGCCGGGTGTGCTACCTGGGGACAGGTGGGCTAATGACCTGGGTTTCTGGTAGGACAGGTAGAGTGTTACACGTCACACACAACCACCCCCTACCCGCCCACCCCCAAAGGCCCAGGTCCCCCTCTAGGGAGGCTGCAGCCTGACCCCCACCCCCATCACCACAACGTTCCTACTGTAGGACCTACTCCTGGTGTCGGTGGGTGATCACAAGTGCTGTTAATACCTGTGGTGTGTAACCATGGCGACGTGGAGCAGTGCTAAAGCACTGCGCCTGGCTCTTTAAACAGGCGGCAGAGACAAACAGTCATCGAGCCAGGGGTGCAGCTGTGGGTGAACCAGCAGATGCTCAGCCCTGCTTCAGTTCAGGGAGAGGGAGGGGGAAGGAAACGAGAGGGAGGGAGGGAGAGAGGGGGAGGGAAAGATGAAGAAATTGAGAGAAGAGTGGTAAATGGCGAGTGAGAGGGTGAGAGGGAGGTGGAGGGCTTTATTAACTTCCTCCCACCACTTATTTCTCCACAAGGCCAAGTGACAATCTGACCAATTACTCAGACCCATTGCCTCAATCAGACAGGATGGGATTTTCTCTCTCTCTCTTTCTCTCCCTCCCTCCCTCCCTCCCCCCTTATTGGAAGGACCAGGGCCTGTCTATGTCTCGCTCAAAGCATTAGAGCGCTGGAGGAGTGCCACCGTGTCATTTAGCTGTCCTAGTGCACACTTATTAGAGCTGTTCTGAGGTGACCTGCTCACTGCTGCCTGCCACCCTGAACCCTGCCAGGGGGAGGGGGGAGAAGGGGGGAGACAGAGTGGAGAGGGGGAGAGGGGACAGAGGGAAGGAGAAAAGGAGATATAAGAAAGAGAGAGAGAGCAGGAGAAGTGACAGGTCTCTGACACACTAATGGCACTTGTGAACCATGTAATTTTGACATCTCTATTCGGATGCTGGTCTGCTCTCTCTCTCTTTCTCTCTCTTTCTGTCTTTCTCTCTCTGTCTCTGTCTTTCTGTCTTTCTCTCTGTCTTTCTCTCTCTCTCTATCTCTCTTTCTCTCTCTGTCTCTCTCTCGATCTTTTGATCCCTCACTCCTTCTTTACGTAACTCCCTCCCCCACGCCCTCCCTGTCTGGGCCTAAGGAGACAGTCTGAGCGGCCTGACAGTGCTTTTATCTCTTTCCCATCCCAGGTGACAGATCTGGACCTCCTCAACAGCCTTTCACACGTGACACAGGGTTCTATTGTGACTCTTACAATACATGGCCATCACTGAAGAAAAAAACCCTGCAGATTTGGTGAGAATAGTGGGATGAATAACAATACAGATTATTACTTTAACTCTCTCTGTGACATATTAATGCAGTCTAATTACCAGGAGATGTCAGCGATGCAGAACTGCATTGTTGCTCCCTCAAGTCACCCATCTAATATGCAGGCTCACGAGCAGCAGGCAGCCTCTTACATCACTCCCTGTGTGTGTGTATGTGTGTGGGTGTGCGTGTGTGTGTCTGTGAGTGCATGTGTGTGTGTGTGTGTGTGTCAGACAGGGCAGAGCAGCAGAGAGCAGCGGCGCTACAGGAGCAGCCAGAGCTGCTTGTCAGCCAGCAGGATCTCAGTGTGACACCAGCTAGAGGTCAGACAGATTCATATGCTCTCTAGCAGGTCAACAGCATGACTGCTCAGGGGCTGCAGGCTTAGGGAGAGAAGAGAGAGAGAGAGAGAAACAGAGAGAGAAACAGAGAGAGAAACAGAGAGAGAGAGAGAGAGAGAGAGAGAGAGAGAGAGAGAGAGAGAGAGAGAGAGAGAGAGAGAGAGAGAGAGAGAGAGAGGGAGAAAGAGAGAGAGAGAAGGAGCGGGAAGACAGAGGAGAGGAGAGAAAGGCAGGAAAATTGTGGCGGGAAAAGAGGGAGAGAAGGAGTGGGAGAGAGGAAGTGAGGGTTATTAGAGAGCATCCATCTCTGTGTAAGAGAGAAAGAGAGAGAACAGAGAGAGAGAGAGAGAGAGACAGAGAGAGAGAGAGAGAGAGAGAGACGGAGAGAGAGAGAGACAGAGAGAGAGAGAGAGAGAGCGAGAGAGAGAGAGAGAGAGAGAGAGAGAGAGAGAGAGAGAGAGAGGGGGAAGAGAGGGAGAGAGAGAGAGGGAAGAGAGGGAAAGAGAGAAGGAGCGGGAAGACAGAGGAGAGGAGAGAAAGGCAGGAAAATTGTGGCGGAAAAGAGGGAGAGAAGGAGTGGGAGAGAGGAAGTGAGGGTTATTAGAGAGCATCCATCTCTGTGTAAGAGAACATCTCACAACTGTTGTTCTGAGGACTGCTACATGTCAGGGATCTCACACACACATACATACAGACGCACACTTGCACACAAACACAAACACACACCAAGGGAATGGCAAGCTCTGTGGCTGAACATCACACCCCATCAGGTTCACACTGTTTTTTCCAGTCACGCACACACACCCCGCACACACACCCGCACACCCACACACACCTCCCTGGTCCTTAGTGTTGAACGCAAGCCTTCATCAGTGAAAGCTGCCAATTTAATTACCCCCACTGGGTTGTTGAGAGGGAGAGAGGAAAAGAGAGTGGGGGATGTTAATTGGGGGGTTGGAAATGAGGCTGTTGGATTAAACACAGAACAATCTTCATCTGAACACTTGTATCCTTTTGAATCTCATTTCAAAGCAGTGTGAGAGAGAGGTGTGAGACAAAGCCAGGGAGGGAGAGAGAGAGACAGAGATAGAGCCGAGAGAGGGAGGGAGGAGGGAGGGAGGGAGGGAGAGCCGAGAGAGAGGGAGGGAGGGAGGAGGGAGGGAGGGAGGAGGGAGAGGGACCGAGGGAGAGAGAGGGACCGAGGGGGAGAGAGGGGAGAGGGGGAGAGAGGGGAGAGGGGAGGGAGAGAGGGGAGAGGGGGAGAGAGGCAGCCCTTCCCTGGTCGGTGGAACAGGAAATGGAGGGAAGAGATGACAATGGAGGACAGAAGATGCCATGGGGCATTGAAGAGGGAGATGAAAGAATAGTTCAAATTCATGGATGCGTGAGCTCTGAATTTGCATGTCGTGTTGGTCTAGTAGGACTAGTCTAGTCCAGGTCTGGTCCTGGTCTAGGAGGACTAGTCTAGACCAGGTTTGGTCCAGAGAAGCAATTTGAGAGATCAAAGCTCAGAGAGGTTGAGGTGGAACCCCTGTGTTTGAGGGACTGATCCAGCGAGCAGGGAAACCTGAGGAACAGCTATTAACACAGGAATCCACAGCTGTCATTGTAATGACATCATACACGCCGATATGGGTGCACACACACAGATACACACACACACCCATAAACACACAAATACGCCAACCTCCAGACGCTCCTCTCTCTTTCTCCCACACACACAGTGTCTGGGCACGTCTGGTTGTAACCAATCCCTTGTCATATTTCATCCTGACAGCCCATTGGATTCATTGGCCATAATGAAAACAAAGTCAAGATGTTGGCAGTGAAACTTTAGGCTGCTTACAACATTCAACACATTCCATTGTCTCTGGCTCCACCAGCGCACACTCAGTTGTAAGAGCACTCGCGTGCGTTGGGTCAAGTTCCTGATCCCCGAACCACCTCTGCTACCGCGGGAGCAGAGTGGGCCAGCAGGGGAGTCCGAACCCAAAGGGGACGGAGGTGAAAGAACAACACCAACCTCTCTCTGCTCTGGAGAGCACACGTCCATCCACGCCCCAGAGAGACAATCACATGACCACAGGGAGCGCGTGCGTCCAATCAGATGACCAGCGGGAGTGTGCGCGTGTGTGTTTGTGAGTGTGTGTTTCCAGACCTATAAACAACCCCGGCCACAGGGGGAGAGAGGCCAAACTGGTCTTTAATTGGCTCTAGAGGGAACAGAGATATGGGGGGAGAGGAGGAGGAAAAAATCATTTCTTTCTTGGAAAACCTCATCCTTTCTTTACCCAGTTGGAAAGTGAGAGGAGGAAAATATGTGGGTTCTGATTACATGATCAGGTTCTTATCGCAGCCTCGGAAAGTTCCGAGTTGAAGTAGTTGAAGTGTAGATAGGACTTAGAATGATAAAGAGTAGAGGAGAAAGAGAGG
>NW_026911491.1:0-2000 GCF_963692335.1 Osmerus eperlanus | reverse complement strand
CTTCAATTCAAAGAAAATCTAAGTAAAGTACAAATGGCTCCTCCACACGTATTACACACACAGACACATACAGCATGTGTCTTCCACACACATACACATACAGCATGTGTCTTCCACACACATACACATACAGCATGTGTCTTCCACACACACTTGTTCAGGGGGCCGAATATCTGCACTGCATGGCCTTGACTTAAGTGTGTGCGTGCGTGCACATGTGTGTGTGTGCGTATGTGTGTGTTTGTGTGTATGTGCAACAGAGGCTGGATGGAGATTCTGGAAATGGAGCCCCAGCCTTGTTCTGGAGACATGCAGGGAAACAAATGGATGCCAGCCACATGCACTATCGATTTACTCCTCTATAAATACTCAGGCCTGTCTTAAATATTTCAAAGCTGCTTAGCGCTGCAATTTAGGCTCTGCTACACCAGCCCTCCCACTGTGCGATGCATAGGGAGCATCCTCCTCTCTTCTTCTCTTCTCTTCTCTTCTCTCCTCCTTTCCTCTCCTCTCCTCCTCTCTTCTCTTCTCTTCTCTCCTCTTCTCTTCTCTCCTCTTCTCTTCTCTTCTCTTCTCTTCTCTCCTCCTTTCCTCTCCTCTCCTCTCCTCTCCTCCTCTCTTCTCTTCTCTTCTCTTCTCTTCTCTTCTCCTCTCTCCTCTCCTCTCCTCTCCTCTCCTCTCCTCTCTTGTCCCCTCCCCTCTTCTTCTCTCCTCTCCTCTCCTCCTCCTCTCCTCCTCTCTCCTCCACTACACCACCTTCCTCAGACAGTGTATTCAGAAGGGTATGACGGCTTGCCTAAGAGAGAGGCAGAATCTCAGGTCGCTCCTGCTTTTTTGCAGTTAGCTTTTGTATTAGTAGGGTTTGTTTTCCTCGGCATGAGGACAGAAAGACGGGATCCCGTTCCGGGTGTTCCCACCTGGCCCGCTGGGCCGTGAGACTGTGTCCACTCCAATGTTCTGAAGCAGAACATGACGAGATGGTCCCTCCAGCTTATCTTCATCTGGCCATGTTACTCTGAATGAGGTAGGTTTGTGTGTGTATGTAGGTGTAGGTGTTTTCTTTGGTCGGAACACAGAAAAGCTCTTTTACGGCACAATTGAGTTGGCTCGAACATTTTCTTCATCTCCCCGCTGTTTGTGTGATCGTCTTATTATCTCTCAGAAGGGGAGAAGAGAAAATTACGGCGCCGGCGCAAATATTGCCATATCAGTAGGAAAATACTGATATATTTTTACTGACAAAGACCTGAAAGAGGAGGGTGGGCAGACACTAATTCTCGCTTTTTATTGCCTGTAAGAGCAGATAATGGTGTTTGTATAGATGATGTAATTAAAGGATGGTAGAGAGTGATGATGTTATCGTAGCAGAGTGTGTGTTCTCTGGAGAACTCCCTCAAACCTGCTTATCTCACACCCTCCTTCTGTTCCTCTCAACATACACAATCAGCCAGACTTGTATCTGCGCTCATTTATTCAACATGCCCACATGCCCACACGCAAACACATGGACAGACATGCGCGTGCCCACAGAAACACGCTCGAAAACACACACGAACATGAGCACACGATGCCGAAACACGCTCATATGCACACGCACCAACACGCACGCGGAAAGACCCACACGAGCCACCCACACACCTGCAGGCTTACATCGGTGTGCGAGCGCGTTGGGCGCAGTCTCCACGCACACCTGTGCGTCCCGGTGTGTCTGCTGTCAACGACATCACACAGGAACAAAGGCCTCTCGTTGCTGGTTGTTTGTCTCCGTGTCACTTGTCATTCGTCAGGGCTGGTGTGATGTCACGTCGGCGTGGCAGAGGCAGCTGCCGTCGGGCTGTCTCGCCCACGGCCCCCGACGACGCCCACTCGTCCCCAAGTTATTCATGCCACCTCTCTAAGTCTCTCTCTCTTTTTCACGCTATCTCTCTCCATCGTTCTGTCTCTTGTTCACCCGCCCTCTTTTTTTCTCTTTCTTTCTCCCCTCCCTCTCTTTCTTTCTT
>NW_026911490.1:0-5000 GCF_963692335.1 Osmerus eperlanus | reverse complement strand
GCAGAGTGTAACAGCAGAGTGTAACAGAGGTGTCTCTTCAGCTGGAGGGGTGTAGCTTGTTCAATTCAACAGCAAGAGACCAGCCATCACACGTGCGTGTCTGTGTATGTTTGGTACTGTTAGAACATGCAGTGTCCAGCAGAGCGCAGCATTGAGCTGGATAACACTGAACATTCTCAGTGTGGAGTGGATCTGTGTAGAACTGAGTTTCTGTTTACTGATCTCTGTCTCTCTATATTTATCACCTTCTCTCTCACCTCTGTTTCTCTATCTCCCTCTCTCTCACCTTTCTCTCTCCATGTGTCTCCCTCTATCTCCCTCTCTCCTTTCCTTCCCCCCCTCACCTCTCTATCTCCTCCAGTATGTGTGTACGTGTGTGTGTGTTTGAGGGGGGGCGTGTCATTCATAGGTGAGGGTAAGTTGTGGTGTAAGACAGACAAATGGATGGATAGACTTTTAGAGTTTGTGATTGAAGAAAACTGGTAACCATGACAACCCAGACCCTGGAGTATGGTGGCTCATGGCAATACGGCCTAACCCTAACCTGCCCTCTGCTTCAGCCTGCACATCACTCTCTCTGTGTGAGTATTAGTGTGTATATCTCTCTGTGTGTTTATGTGTGTATGACTGTGTGTATGAGTGCGTGTGTGTATAAGTGTGTGTGTGTGTATTGATGTGTATATCTCTATGTGTGTGTATGTGTGTCTCTCCACTCTGCAGCAGCAGATGACCCAGATAGTCATGTTCTAATGTTGCTGCAGTCCACTGCAGAGGGTCACTCACTGTGTATACAGTATGTTCTGCCAGATGCTAGTCCTGGTCCCTGGACCCTGGTACCGGTCCCGGTCTGGTCCTGGTCCCTGGTCCCTCGTCCTGGTCCGGCCCTCATGTTCTGACCCAGTTGTACTGTAACTTCATGTTTGTTGGGAGGAGAGAATAACCCTCTCTCTCCATGGCTGCTCATCCCAAAAGGAGGGTTGTGGTTCCTGTATGTGTGTGTGTGTGACAGGAGAGGAGATCTGGGAGATGGATGAGAGCTGGAGAGAGAGAAATTGAGAGAGTGAGATGGAGAGAGGGGGAGAGAGAGGGGGAGAGAGAGAGGGAGGATACAATAGGAGCAAGAGTGAGAGAGGAATAAAAGATTGGGGAGAAAGGAGGAGCTAGAAGGAGAGAGAAAGAGATATAGAGGGATATAAAGAAAGCTTTAAATCCCTAGTCCCACAACACTAATCTGGAAATATTATTTTGTAGATTCTATAGGTCTGGATTACAGTCAAATATATATATTTTTTGTCTTAATCTCTATGTTTGTCTTAATCTGTATGTTTGTATGTCTTAAATCCATGTGTAGCCCAGCAGTGTGTCTGTCGGTAGTGTGTGTGTGCTTGTCTGTGTGCTTATGTACGCGTGTGTTCCTATATGTGTGTGTGTACATGTGTCAGTGTTTTTTCTAAACTGTGTGGGTGGCTGAAATGGGCTCCATCTATTATGTGTGTGTATGTTCCTATCTGTGTGTGTATGTTCCTATCTGTGTGTGTATGTTCCTATCTGTGTGTATGTTCCTATCTGTGTGTGTATGTTCCTATCTGTGTGTGTATGTTCCTATCTGTGTGTGTATGTTCCTATCTGTGTGTGTATGTTCCTATCTGTGTGTGTGTGTGTGTGTGTGTGTTACTAATCTTTATTTGACCTGTGTGTGTGCTGTGTGGCTGTAGAAAGACAGTTTGCATCATTTAAAAGCATTTCAGAGTGTGATATACTGAGATACTCAGTACCACACACTACCACACAGTACACAAGAGAGTGCTCAGTATAGGTAGACAGCTAACTTAGGGTGACGCGACAAAGTGTCCTCTTTTTCACAAACTCAAATCTGGTCACCCTAACTCTAGAGAGCTAGCTAGCATTAGCTAACTCTTGTGCAGGTAGAGAGCTAGCTAGCCTTAGCAAATCGTAGTCCTCTCTGCCTTCAGCAACAGCATTATTTAAAAGCTCTCTGTATTATTCATGTGTTTTGTTGTTGAACCTTAGGAGAGTCCTATTTACACGGCTGGTACTATCAGGGTTACATATACATACACACACTCACATTCTCATACACACACACGCACAAACAGCACAAGTTTAATAATCTGGTGTGTAGAGCATGGTAATCTGGTGTGTAGAGCATGGAAATCTGCGGGCACATCCTCCTCACCACATCCTCCACTCCTCACATCCTCCTCACCACATCCTCCACTCCTCACATCCTCCTCACCACATCCTCCACTCCTCACATCCTCCACTCCTCACATCCTCCACTCCTCACATCCTCCACTCCTCACATCCTCCACTCCTCACATACTCACAGAGGGTGGTAGAGGAAGATGGGAGAAGGAGGAGTGTTTGTCTGGAGTCAGGCTGAGAATTAGAACAGGTGAATGTCTCATTCACACACTCACATATGCACACACACAAACAGAAACGCATAAACACACACACACATACGATACACATCCACACACACACATACGATACACATCCACACACACACATACGATACACATCCACACACACACATACGATACACATCATCACTGCTTGAATGCGCAGACCCTTCAAGGGTAGAACTGAGATATATTCTCTCTATGTGCAGGTGTGTGTGTGGTGAGTTTTGTAACTTGTACTCAACAGAGTAACATGTCTGTATTCCAGATTGTTTGTCTTAAAAGCTTGTCTGACTTCAGAGAGGAGAGGTTGGTGCTACTGTGGCGAAACACATCAATCTACCTAATGAGCTTCAATGAGGCAGAGTTGAACCCTGCAGAAGCATGGTCTCTCCTCTCCCTCCTGTCTCTCCCTCCTGTCTCTCCCTCCTGTCTCTCTCCTCTGTCTCTCTCCTCTGTCTCCCTCCTCTGTCTCTCTCCTCTGTCTCCCTCCTGTCTCTCTCCTCTGTCTCTCTCCTCTGTCTGTCTCTCCTCTGTCTCTCTCCTCTGTCTCTCCCTCCTGTCTCTCTCCTCTGTCTCTCTCCTCTGTCTCTCTCCTCTCCCTCCTGTCTCTCCCTCCTGTCTCTCCCTCCTGTCTCTCTCCTCTGTCTCTCTCCTCTCCCTCCTGTCTCTCCTCTGTCTCTCTCCTCTCCCTCCTGTCTCTCTCCTCTGTCTCTCCCTCCTGTCTCTCTCCTGTCTCTCTCCTGTCTCTCTCCTCTGTCTCTCTCCTCTGTCTCTCTCCTCTGTCTGTCTCTCCTCTGTCTCTCTCCTCTGTCTCTCTCCTCTGTCTCTCTCCTCTGTCTCTCTCCTCTCCCTCCTGTCTCTCCCTCCTGTCTCTCCCTCCTGTCTCTCTCCTCTGTCTCTCTCCTCTCCCTCCTGTCTCTCCTCTGTCTCTCTCCTCTCCCTCCTGTCTCTCTCCTCTGTCTCTCCCTCCTGTCTCTCCTCTGTCTCTCTCCTCTGTCTCCCTCCTTTCTCCTTCCCCTCTTCTGCACCTCACAGTCTGGCTCAGCTCTACTCCTCATAGCACATAGAACCCTGGATATTCCACAGACCAGAGATACAGAACACATGATTTTCCACAGACCAGAGTCTAAGAGAACTGTCTCTCTCTCTCTCTCTCTCTCCCCCCTCTCTCTCTCTCTCTCCCCCCCCCTCTCTCTCTCTCCCCCCCCCCCTCTCTCTCTCCCCCCCCCCCTCTCTCTCTCTCCCCCCCCTCGCTCTCTCTCTCTCTCTCTCCCCCTCTCTCTCTCTCTCTCCCCCCCCCCTCTCTCTCTCTCCCCCCCCCCTCTCTCTCTCCCCCCCCCCCCCTCTCTCTCTCCCCCCCCTCGCTCTCTCTCTCGCTCTCTCCCCCCTCGCTCTCTCTCTCTCCCTCTCTCTCTCATCACTGCATGGTTCCCCTGTGGCTCTGCTCTCTTTTGCGCGTTCTCTGTTGAACGGGCTCCCACAGATAACCAGAGGAGAGCGGCCACAGGGCACGATGCTTTTTATTTCTGTCGCATAGTTACCCAGCGCTCCATCCGTGGGTGGAGTAGGCAGCACGCGAAGGCTACGGGCTGGAAACTACTTCCCGTGTAGGACTGTCGTCTGTGTGAAGCCAATCAGTCACTCTACAGTGCAACACTCCTGTTCCCCACACGCCACAGTGCTACGCACGCGCTCTCTCCGGCATCATCAGCATTTCATGTTTCTTTCCGCGCGCATGAAATCACTTTTAAGCGCAATGGACAGCGCGCGGTCCGATCACACAGAATGACAATGATGACATCACGGTTGTATCTCTGACAAGAGCACACCGTGCTTCACCACCGTTTCTAGCACGGACGGTTACGCGCGGCGAATGGTCGCGGGAGCGAGCTGGAGATTAGACGAACGCGCCGCTCAACTGGAGTCCACATCTGGACACAGTGGTGGAAGCGCTCCGGTATCGCTCCGGTATCGCTCCGGTTCCGCCCCCGTCTATACGGTTTCCTCCCGCAGCTTCGCAAGATTCTTACTCGTGAGTAAACATGCAGGAGAATAGATGTCTCGTCTGAAGGAGAATGACATCAGTGTCTGTGAGACGTTTTCCATCGTTTTTATGCAATGAGTCACCGGATATGATTAACGGTTGATAGTTGCTCTTTAATAACGGTATAGGCAACAAGTGTTCACGAGGTGACGGATTTTCAACTAAGTGAAATATCCGCAGAATACATGTTTATTATAAAATAATTATTTAATTTCTAAACGAATGTTTTGGCAGTTTTGTTTGATTGTTGGCTGGATTTGCTGTATGACAATGTATTACTAAAAAGCCTGGCTGCAAATATGAGTGTGGGTTCGCGCCCGCGTGTGTCCTCTCCCGTTCTGCTCCCTCCCTCCCTCCCTCCCTCCCTCCCTCCCTCCCTCCTCCTCTCCTCCATCCCTCCCTTCCTCCCTCATCTATATTCCTCCACTCTCAGCTCACCCTTCTCTAACATACCCCCAGCCCTCAGACACACGCAGTAATTGGTCTAATTTGTCACAGCGAGGTTGTTAGAGCAACTTGTGAAGTGA
>NW_026911489.1:0-55865 GCF_963692335.1 Osmerus eperlanus | reverse complement strand
GGTCGCCATGCTTGGAAGACAATCTGTAGGAGCAGTCAAAAAGGAAAAACTTAGGTGGTGAAAATGAAGACCAAACCTGGAGGAGGTTAAATAAATTGTTTCTCATCAGGGGTGGAGCAGCGTCAAGCCAAAATTTGTTCCAGGAGACAATCATTGTGAGAGAATGGTATTGATGAGCAATAGACAAGGAAAGGGGCGATAGGAGAAAGTAGGGCCAAGGCCCCGGCAGAGTTAGGTGTGGCATTAATAACGGGGAAACACCCTGTGGGACCCCAACGGGACCACAGTACAGGTGAGACCCCAATTAGGCACGCGCACCTGAAACCCCACTAACTCCGTCCCCTTATAATAAACTAAGATATAAGAGCTTGCATAATGTCTAAAGTCCAGTAGAAATTCCAGAAGGGCAGCAACCCCAACTTTCCTAGATTGTCTAGCAATGACATAAACTGGATATACCAAGGTCTAGGATGAGAAACGCTAAAAACGGGTCTGGAGAATGGGAGTTAAAGTATTACCATCCCACCGGGATGACATACCGCTGTCCGAAGACTTTAACACCATTCTTATCTAAATTGGGCAAGTGTAAACAATTCACGAAGGAGACCGGATACACCGAGTTCTAGGGCGAAATCCGTTTGAACAGATCTAGGGAGTGGGAGAAAAAGTATTGACATCCCCCAAGGATGACATACCGCTGTCCGAAGACTTTAACCCCATTTTCGACTAAACTAGAAACAAGAAGGTCTGACACAAAATCTGTAGAAAACGGTCCGGAGAATGGAGGGAAGAGCATTAACATCCCAACGGGATAACAAACCGTTGTCCGAAGACTTCAACACCATTCTTATCCAAATTGGGCAAGTAGCAATAATTCACGAAGGGACCGGATATATCAAGTTTCAGGGCGAAAACTTTTGAACAGATCCAGGGAATGGGAGAAAAAGTATTGACATCCCCCAAGGATGACATACCGCTGTCCGGAGACTTTAACCCCATTCCTGGCTAAATTAGACACAAAAAGGTTTATCACCAAATCTGTTGAAAAACGGTTCGGAGAATGGGAGTAAGGACAGTAACATCCTACCGGGATGACACATCACTGTCCGAAGACTAACTTTCTTCTCGTCCAAATCGGGTCCTTTGATATTATTTTCACAAATTAATTCTGAGTAGTTTGTCCAGTATATCCAAGGAAACATTAATGAATTTCTTCCATCGAGTAGTGAGCCACCAGAGCTAATAATTATCAAAGTTCTACAAGTGACAAGCCATTATCCGGAAATTGAAGTCCAATAGGTCAGAATCGATTCAAAAACCCATAGTTTGGGAACATTCGGTTCCGGAGTAAACCCCAAAAGATCATTAGCACAAGTCCAAGATAACAGAAACCAATCAGTATTGACCTCCAACAGGGGTAACATACTGTTGTCCGAAGACATTACTACTACCAATTGTTCAAAATAACCATAATGAAAGGTCATTGGTGAGCACTAAGGAATGTACATTATCCCAGGAGCTAAGTCTAGAGTGATGGATCCCAATGGTCCCTATAAGCACTCTTGTGGAGACCTGAAAACCTGATAAGTCAAAGTCCTATGAACTAGAAAGGAGAAAACAGCAAGGGGAGGGATAGAAAGGGAAGGAGAACAAATGACTATACAGAGCCGATACCCACAGGGCAAGGGACAATGTTGCCCACAGGGCTTAGTCAATCTCTACCTACCACCCAAGGGATATCCCAGGGGTGGGAGGAGAGGGTATAGGGGGGTAGGGAAGAGATGGGGCGTGTACCAGGAGGGATCAGAAACCAATCAAAAAGGTCCAAGGTTGGGTTTAGGTATAGTGAAGGTAATTGGGGTTAGACATAAATGCTAATGGTTGGGTTTAGGGTTGGAGTCAGGGTTGGGGTAGTGTTATTATAGGGTATCTCGCATCAAATTCAGAATAATGATTGGTTGAGTCCATACCAAGTTACCTTGGGTCAAGTTGAGGTAGTAGTCCCAAGTTCTCAGGTTTAGGCACAGGTTCAGAGTTTAGGATCAGGCCTAGTAACAGCATTCTTATAGTGGACCATGGATAGCCAACAATGTTAAGTTTCCAGATTGAAATATTGTAAGTTAAATTCTATTAAAACTGACTGCCAGGTCATGGTCTTAAGACACAAATTGGTCGAAGCAAAGTCAAGGTCGGGAAGAGAATAGTGAATAATCTAGGTGGGCACTAAATTGAGGAATCACATCATCAGTAGTATACCTAGGATCATCGGGCGTTTCGGCCTTCGAAACACTAGACACCCTCCCCATAGGCAGGCCCACCAGGGTTGATCAAGTCCCCAGTGTGTGATTCCAGTCCAATTGGTGAGGTAAAGGTCCTAGAGGTACTATAAGGTCCAGTCCGTAGAGTCCATTAAAGAACTATTCGAGAGAGATGAGTAAATCCAAGTACTGTAGTAGACACAAGAGGATAAAGGCTCAAATTGGGAGTGCACTGCCAGGTTTTGTAATGAACTGCCATGGTGGACGTAACCAGGGAGATCAGGTCAAGTACGGTAGGAGTCCCGTCCATCTTTGTAGGAATCTTGTTACTTTTTGTAGGTAACTAGGTGTTTTTGAAGGAGGTGTGGTATAAAATTTGGTTGGTGTTGCTGGCGTGTGAGTTGAGGGGAGATCGGTGTGATTCAATAGAGGTATTGAATGGGGAGATGAGGTGCTGGGAAGAAAAGGAACTCTACCGGGCTGGGGGATTGGTGGCTAAGGGTGGGGGCAAAATTGGGGTGACTGGGAGTAAAGGGGTATTGAAAAAGTAGTGTGCATTACTAGAGGGTGGGGATAATTGAGAATTAAGGTGTGAGAATTGAAAGAGTCCAAATAGGGGTGGGGCATTATGTGATGGGGATATTGGGGCAAACCGAGTGAACAGTCCATATGGGCAATCGTCGAGGGTCCGACATATGGGGGAGGTATGGGGCCTGGTAGAAGGTCTAAGATTGGGGCCAGAGCGGAGGGTCCATTATTTGGGGATGAAGGAAAGGTCCTAATATATGGGATGAGATAAAAGTCGAGTGAATGTGAGTAATTGGGACGTAAATTGTAATTTTACAGTTTTTGGAAAATGTTATCTCCCTAATTGCTGATCGTGAATTGTCAGAGGATGGAGTGGAGAGTCTATATTTAGGATGAAGTGGAGAGTCTAAGGTGAATATGGATTCAATTTTGAATTGTAAAGTCTTATTTTTGAATTTTTTGGAAAAATTAATTTTTTGAAAATTATTAAAAAATTATTCACAATAAATGCTAATGCTAATAAACAAAATGGTGCAAGTTTAAGGAGGAATTAGGGAGTCTAAGGTCCATGTGGAGTAAATTTGAAATGCAAAGCTTAATTGTGAATTTTTGAAAATTAAATTTTTTGAAAATTAATTTTTGAAAATTAACTTTTTTGAAAATTAAAAAATATTAGCAAAAAATGCTAATGCTAATAAGCAAAATGGTGTAAGTTTAAGGAGGAATTGGGGAGTCCAAGGTCCATGTGGAGTAAATTTGAAATGTAAAGCTTAAATTGGGATTTTTTCAGAAATTCAATTTTTGAAAATTATTTTTTTGAAAATTATTTTTTTGAAAATTATTTTTTTTAAATATTAGCAAAAAATGCTAATGCTAATAAGCAAAATGGTGCAATTTTAAGGAGGAATTGGGGAGTCTAAGGGCCATGTGGAGCAAATTTGAGTTGTAAAGCCTAAATTTAGAAATTTTGGAAAATTATTTTTTGAAAAGTGAGTATGAAAATTTATTTTTAAAAATAATTAGCAATCAGTGCTAATGCTAATAAGTGGAATAGTGCAATTCTTACCTTGAGTCCTGCCCACTGCTCTCGCCACACGGAAAATGTTGGGGTAGAATGGATACCCAGTAAGAGGCACAATAAACTGTGCAAGAGAACATGTCCAAGAGAAGAAATTTCTCATGGGGAAGTCAACAAGCGCCAGAAACCAGGGAGGCAAAAAGCGTATCCTGGGGTATGGGTTTGATCACACCCCTTGGGCTAGAGGGTGATGATCAGAATCAGTCAAGATGTAGTGCCTGGGTGCATGGGTGGGGCTATCCCCCGTAAAAAACTGGGCTACGATCAAGGTCCTGAGCCCTGGACCACCACATCCTGCGTGCTGTCCCGAATGGGACCCAGGAGGGCCGCATACTTACCACCCACCCAAACAGACTGCTTGTTAACACCGCAAGGTTACCACAGCCTGCCCGGAGAGGGCCCGAAGAACCACTTACCCAGACAGACTGCTTGTGATCACAGCCTGCCCAGAGCGGATCAGCCTCCCGTCCATCCAGACAAGCTGCCCCTGTCACAGCCTGCCCAGCATGGGTTGGGGAGGTCTCCCGCCCCCCGTGACAAGCTGCCCCTGTCGCAGCCTGCCCAACGGGGGCTAAGGACTTCTCCCGCCCACCCAGACAAGCTGCCCCTGTCGCAGCCTGCCCAGCGTGGGCTGGGGAGGTCTCCCGCCCACCTAGACAAGCTGCCCCTGTCGCAGCCCGCCCAGCGAAGGCTAAGGAGAGTGCTGGCGGAAGGGAGGTAAGGCTCCTATTGAGCCTTGGAACTCCCTACAAGCTTCTACCAGCGGCTAGGGCCTAGGTTTGTCGGCGGGTGAGTCCTGGGAATATGTCCCATTGTGCTAAACCACTGGACCCACCAATCTTCTACCGACGCTAACTATACCTCGTAAAAGCATACTCACCAGAGTCTGGAAAACCCGGTCTGGTCTGGAAAAGCCCGTCAGGGTTAGGGTTAGGGTTAGGGTTAGGGTTAGGGTTAGGGTTAGGGTTAGGTGTGGCAGTAATAACGAGGAAACACCCTGTGGGACCCCAACGGGACCACAGTACAGGTGAGACCCCAATTAGGCACGCGCACCTGAAACCCCACTCACTCCGTCCCCCTGAAATGAATGAATGAGCAGGAGTCTGTTTTATAGGCTCCTCCCTTTCCACTGCCAGACCTATTGACCAATAGGAGTAGCATTAGTAACCCTCAGGGAAACAATTGTCCGAAGACTTTACTACTACCTATTGTTACATAGGATATTCTTCTTGGACGTATTGTTCCTGATGATCCCATGTCCATGACTTGTTTTCTTCTTTCAAACCTGACCCTATTGGCAAATAGGAGCCTATCAGTATTAGCAACCCCCAGGGATGACATACTGTTGTCCGAAGACATTAACACTACCCATTGCTAAGGTCATCAGAATAAAAAATATCTTGTGTCCAAGTCTTCATCCAACATCTTGTGTCCAAGTCTTCTTCCAATAACCTGTGTCCAAGTCTTCTTCCAATATCCCGTGTTCAAGTCTTCATCCAACATCCTGTGTCCAAGTCTTCCTCCAAAATCCCGTGTTCAAGTCTTCATCCAACATCCTGTGTCCAAGTCTTCTTCCAATATCCCGTGTTCAAGTCTTCATCCAACATCCTGTGTCCAAGTCTTCTTCCAATATCCTGTGTTCAAGTCTTCATCCAACATCACGTGTCCAAGTCTTCCTCCAAAATCCCGTGTTCAAGTCTTCATCCAACATCCTGTGTCCAAGTCTTCTTCCAATATCCTGTGTTCAAGTCTTCATCCAACATCCTGTGTCCAAGTCTTCTTCCAATATCCTGTGTTCAAGTCTTCATCCAACATCCTGTGTCCAAGTCTTCTGTCACTGTCTGGTCTTCTTCTTTCAGACCTAACCTTTTTTGGCAAGTAGGAGCCTATCAGCATTAACATCCCTCAGGGATGACATACTGTTGTCCGAAGACTTTAACACTACCCATTGCTAACACAAGTACAGCTGTCTTAGCGTCTGTCAGTCAAGTAAAAGTGAGAAATAAATCCAAATGTGAATCTAAATTGTGGAAACACATCATCAGTAGTATACCTAGGATCATCGGGCGTTTCGGCCTTCGAAACACTAGACACCCTCCCCATAGGCAGGCCCACCAGGGTTGATCAAATCCCCAGTGTGTGT
Organism: Osmerus eperlanus; assembly: GCF_963692335.1. NCBI lineage: Eukaryota > Metazoa > Chordata > Actinopteri > Osmeriformes > Osmeridae > Osmerus > Osmerus eperlanus. Next base: position 49,858 of record NW_026911489.1, on the reverse strand, counting down.
TTCCAGTCCAATTGGTGAATCAACATATAAATTTGGAAAAATAGTCTGGTCCACAGAAAAACAGTCCATCCTAATGCAGTCTTGAGGAGTAACTGGGGATAATAAAGAAAATACAAGCGGAATACATATACATTTATTAATTAAACAGCCGCCTTGAACCAAAGCGTCTTTACAATAAAAAGTCACTTAACAATAAAACAACATGAATGTCAACAATAATACTTACCAATAACAATAACATGAATGTCAACAATAATACTTACCAATAAAAAGTCACTTAACAATAAAACAACATGAATGTCAACAATAATACAACATGAATGTCAACAATAATACTTACCTGTGCTGGGAGTAAAAGAGGGTTAGGGTTAGAAGAGAAAGCAAGGAGGGTTAGGTTTAAGACAAGAAAGAGAGAGACCCACCAGGGGCCTAGGGTTGGGGTTAGGATAGGGTGCAGGTGGGGTTAGGATCGAGAGCAGGAGGGTTGGGTTTAGGTAAGAGAAGGAGAGGGAAATTAAATCAGTGACTCATACAGGGTCGACACCCACAGGGCGAATGACACTGCTGCCCACAGGGCTTGAGTCGAATTCTCCCGTCCAGCCCAAAGGAATCAATCCCAGGGGGTGGAAGGCAGAGACAGAGTAGGAAAAGCAGGGAATAGTGAGGAAGATCTGTTTGACCCGGTCCAGAATGATGTGAAAAAATCCTGTAGAAGACTGGAATGAGGAAATCCTGTTTACTTCAGTCCAGAGTGTTGTGAAAAATCTTGTTCAATCTTGTCCAGAGTGTTGTGAAAAATCCAAAAATAGGAGAGTAAGGCCACAGGCCATCTTACAAAAATTGTAGAGTGAACCAAACCTTGTAAAATATCTTCTTGAGGCAATATAGTAAATAAGAGCGGAAAGGGAAAGGGGGCAATAGGAGCAAGTAGGGCCAAGGCCCCGGCAGAGTTAGGTGTGGCAGTAATAACGAGGAAACACCCTGTGGGACCCCAACGGGACCACAGTACAGGTGAGACCCCAATTAGGCACGCGCACCTGAAACCCCACTCACTCCGTCCCCCTGAAATGAATGAATGAGCAGGAGTCTGTTTTATAGGCTCCTCCCTTTCCACTGCCAGACCTATTGACCAATAGGAGTAGCATTAGTAACCCTCAGGGAAACAATTGTCCGAAGACTTTACTACTACCTATTGTTACATAGGATATTCTTCTTGGACGTATTGTTCCTGATGATCCCATGTCCATGACTTGTTTTCTTCTTTCAAACCTGACCCTATTGGCAAATAGGAGCCTATCAGTATTAGCAACCCCCAGGGATGACATACTGTTGTCCGAAGACATTAACACTACCCATTGCTAAGGTCATCAGAATAAAAAATATCTTGTGTCCAAGTCTTCATCCAACATCTTGTGTCCAAGTCTTCTTCCAATAACCTGTGTCCAAGTCTTCTTCCAATATCCCGTGTTCAAGTCTTCATCCAACATCCTGTGTCCAAGTCTTCCTCCAAAATCCCGTGTTCAAGTCTTCATCCAACATCCTGTGTCCAAGTCTTCTTCCAATATCCCGTGTTCAAGTCTTCATCCAACATCCTGTGTCCAAGTCTTCTTCCAATATCCTGTGTTCAAGTCTTCATCCAACATCACGTGTCCAAGTCTTCCTCCAAAATCCCGTGTTCAAGTCTTCATCCAACATCCTGTGTCCAAGTCTTCTTCCAATATCCTGTGTTCAAGTCTTCATCCAACATCCTGTGTCCAAGTCTTCTTCCAATATCCTGTGTTCAAGTCTTCATCCAACATCCTGTGTCCAAGTCTTCTGTCACTGTCTGGTCTTCTTCTTTCAGACCTAACCTTTTTTGGCAAGTAGGAGCCTATCAGCATTAACATCCCTCAGGGATGACATACTGTTGTCCGAAGACTTTAACACTACCCATTGCTAACACAAGTACAGCTGTCTTAGCGTCTGTCAGTCAAGTAAAAGTGAGAAATAAATCCAAATGTGAATCTAAATTGTGGAAACACATCATCAGTAGTATACCTAGGATCATCGGGCGTTTCGGCCTTCGAAACACTAGACACCCTCCCCATAGGCAGGCCCACCAGGGTTGATCAAATCCCCAGTGTGTGTTTCCAGTCCAATTGGTGAATCAACATATAAATTTGGAAAAATAGTCTGGTCCACAGAAAAACAGTCCATCCTAATGCAGTCTTGAGGAGTAACTGGGGATAATAAAGAAAATACAAGCGGAATACATATACATTTATTAATTAAACAGCCGCCTTGAACCAAAGCGTCTTTACAATAAAAAGTCACTTAACAATAAAACAACATGAATGTCAACAATAATACTTACCAATAACAATAACATGAATGTCAACAATAATACTTACCAATAAAAAGTCACTTAACAATAAAACAACATGAATGTCAACAATAATACAACATGAATGTCAACAATAATACTTACCTGTGCTGGGAGTAAAAGAGGGTTAGGGTTAGAAGAGAAAGCAAGGAGGGTTAGGTTTAAGACAAGAAAGAGAGAGACCCACCAGGGGCCTAGGGTTGGGGTTAGGATAGGGTGCAGGTGGGGTTAGGATCGAGAGCAGGAGGGTTGGGTTTAGGTAAGAGAAGGAGAGGGAAATTAAATCAGTGACTCATACAGGGTCGACACCCACAGGGCGAATGACACTGCTGCCCACAGGGCTTGAGTCGAATTCTCCCGTCCAGCCCAAAGGAATCAATCCCAGGGGGTGGAAGGCAGAGACAGAGTAGGAAAAGCAGGGAATAGTGAGGAAGATCTGTTTGACCCGGTCCAGAATGATGTGAAAAAATCCTGTAGAAGACTGGAATGAGGAAATCCTGTTTACTTCAGTCCAGAGTGTTGTGAAAAATCTTGTTCAATCTTGTCCAGAGTGTTGTGAAAAATCCAAAAATAGGAGAGTAAGGCCACAGGCCATCTTACAAAAATTGTAGAGTGAACCAAACCTTGTAAAATATCTTCTTGAGGCAATATAGTAAATAAGAGCGGAAAGGGAAAGGGGGCAATAGGAGCAAGTAGGGCCAAGGCCCCGGCAGAGTTAGGTGTGGCAGTAATAACGAGGAAACACCCTGTGGGACCCCAACGGGACCACAGTACAGGTGAGACCCCAATTAGGCACGCGCACCTGAAACCCCACTCACTCCGTCCCCCTGAAATGAATGAATGAGCAGGAGTCTGTTTTATAGGCTCCTCCCTTTCCACTGCCAGACCTATTGACCAATAGGAGTAGCATTAGTAACCCTCAGGGAAACAATTGTCCGAAGACTTTACTACTACCTATTGTTACATAGGATATTCTTCTTGGACGTATTGTTCCTGATGATCCCATGTCCATGACTTGTTTTCTTCTTTCAAACCTGACCCTATTGGCAAATAGGAGCCTATCAGTATTAGCAACCCCCAGGGATGACATACTGTTGTCCGAAGACATTAACACTACCCATTGCTAAGGTCATCAGAATAAAAAATATCTTGTGTCCAAGTCTTCATCCAACATCTTGTGTCCAAGTCTTCTTCCAATAACCTGTGTCCAAGTCTTCTTCCAATATCCCGTGTTCAAGTCTTCATCCAACATCCTGTGTCCAAGTCTTCCTCCAAAATCCCGTGTTCAAGTCTTCATCCAACATCCTGTGTCCAAGTCTTCTTCCAATATCCCGTGTTCAAGTCTTCATCCAACATCCTGTGTCCAAGTCTTCTTCCAATATCCTGTGTTCAAGTCTTCATCCAACATCACGTGTCCAAGTCTTCCTCCAAAATCCCGTGTTCAAGTCTTCATCCAACATCCTGTGTCCAAGTCTTCTTCCAATATCCTGTGTTCAAGTCTTCATCCAACATCCTGTGTCCAAGTCTTCTTCCAATATCCTGTGTTCAAGTCTTCATCCAACATCCTGTGTCCAAGTCTTCTGTCACTGTCTGGTCTTCTTCTTTCAGACCTAACCTTTTTTGGCAAGTAGGAGCCTATCAGCATTAACATCCCTCAGGGATGACATACTGTTGTCCGAAGACTTTAACACTACCCATTGCTAACACAAGTACAGCTGTCTTAGCGTCTGTCAGTCAAGTAAAAGTGAGAAATAAATCCAAATGTGAATCTAAATTGTGGAAACACATCATCAGTAGTATACCTAGGATCATCGGGCGTTTCGGCCTTCGAAACACTAGACACCCTCCCCATAGGCAGGCCCACCAGGGTTGATCAAATCCCCAGTGTGTGTTTCCAGTCCAATTGGTGAATCAACATATAAATTTGGAAAAATAGTCTGGTCCACAGAAAAACAGTCCATCCTAATGCAGTCTTGAGGAGTAACTGGGGATAATAAAGAAAATACAAGCGGAATACATATACATTTATTAATTAAACAGCCGCCTTGAACCAAAGCGTCTTTACAATAAAAAGTCACTTAACAATAAAACAACATGAATGTCAACAATAATACTTACCAATAACAATAACATGAATGTCAACAATAATACTTACCAATAAAAAGTCACTTAACAATAAAACAACATGAATGTCAACAATAATACAACATGAATGTCAACAATAATACTTACCTGTGCTGGGAGTAAAAGAGGGTTAGGGTTAGAAGAGAAAGCAAGGAGGGTTAGGTTTAAGACAAGAAAGAGAGAGACCCACCAGGGGCCTAGGGTTGGGGTTAGGATAGGGTGCAGGTGGGGTTAGGATCGAGAGCAGGAGGGTTGGGTTTAGGTAAGAGAAGGAGAGGGAAATTAAATCAGTGACTCATACAGGGTCGACACCCACAGGGCGAATGACACTGCTGCCCACAGGGCTTGAGTCGAATTCTCCCGTCCAGCCCAAAGGAATCAATCCCAGGGGGTGGAAGGCAGAGACAGAGTAGGAAAAGCAGGGAATAGTGAGGAAGATCTGTTTGACCCGGTCCAGAATGATGTGAAAAAATCCTGTAGAAGACTGGAATGAGGAAATCCTGTTTACTTCAGTCCAGAGTGTTGTGAAAAATCTTGTTCAATCTTGTCCAGAGTGTTGTGAAAAATCCAAAAATAGGAGAGTAAGGCCACAGGCCATCTTACAAAAATTGTAGAGTGAACCAAACCTTGTAAAATATCTTCTTGAGGCAATATAGTAAATAAGAGCGGAAAGGGAAAGGGGGCAATAGGAGCAAGTAGGGCCAAGGCCCCGGCAGAGTTAGGTGTGGCAGTAATAACGAGGAAACACCCTGTGGGACCCCAACGGGACCACAGTACAGGTGAGACCCCAATTAGGCACGCGCACCTGAAACCCCACTCACTCCGTCCCCCTGAAATGAATGAATGAGCAGGAGTCTGTTTTATAGGCTCCTCCCTTTCCACTGCCAGACCTATTGACCAATAGGAGTAGCATTAGTAACCCTCAGGGAAACAATTGTCCGAAGACTTTACTACTACCTATTGTTACATAGGATATTCTTCTTGGACGTATTGTTCCTGATGATCCCATGTCCATGACTTGTTTTCTTCTTTCAAACCTGACCCTATTGGCAAATAGGAGCCTATCAGTATTAGCAACCCCCAGGGATGACATACTGTTGTCCGAAGACATTAACACTACCCATTGCTAAGGTCATCAGAATAAAAAATATCTTGTGTCCAAGTCTTCATCCAACATCTTGTGTCCAAGTCTTCTTCCAATAACCTGTGTCCAAGTCTTCTTCCAATATCCCGTGTTCAAGTCTTCATCCAACATCCTGTGTCCAAGTCTTCCTCCAAAATCCCGTGTTCAAGTCTTCATCCAACATCCTGTGTCCAAGTCTTCTTCCAATATCCCGTGTTCAAGTCTTCATCCAACATCCTGTGTCCAAGTCTTCTTCCAATATCCTGTGTTCAAGTCTTCATCCAACATCACGTGTCCAAGTCTTCCTCCAAAATCCCGTGTTCAAGTCTTCATCCAACATCCTGTGTCCAAGTCTTCTTCCAATATCCTGTGTTCAAGTCTTCATCCAACATCCTGTGTCCAAGTCTTCTTCCAATATCCTGTGTTCAAGTCTTCATCCAACATCCTGTGTCCAAGTCTTCTGTCACTGTCTGGTCTTCTTCTTTCAGACCTAACCTTTTTTGGCAAGTAGGAGCCTATCAGCATTAACATCCCTCAGGGATGACATACTGTTGTCCGAAGACTTTAACACTACCCATTGCTAACACAAGTACAGCTGTCTTAGCGTCTGTCAGTCAAGTAAAAGTGAGAAATAAATCCAAATGTGAATCTAAATTGTGGAAACACATCATCAGTAGTATACCTAGGATCATCGGGCGTTTCGGCCTTCGAAACACTAGACACCCTCCCCATAGGCAGGCCCACCAGGGTTGATCAAATCCCCAGTGTGTGTTTCCAGTCCAATTGGTGAATCAACATATAAATTTGGAAAAATAGTCTGGTCCACAGAAAAACAGTCCATCCTAATGCAGTCTTGAGGAGTAACTGGGGATAATAAAGAAAATACAAGCGGAATACATATACATTTATTAATTAAACAGCCGCCTTGAACCAAAGCGTCTTTACAATAAAAAGTCACTTAACAATAAAACAACATGAATGTCAACAATAATACTTACCAATAACAATAACATGAATGTCAACAATAATACTTACCAATAAAAAGTCACTTAACAATAAAACAACATGAATGTCAACAATAATACAACATGAATGTCAACAATAATACTTACCTGTGCTGGGAGTAAAAGAGGGTTAGGGTTAGAAGAGAAAGCAAGGAGGGTTAGGTTTAAGACAAGAAAGAGAGAGACCCACCAGGGGCCTAGGGTTGGGGTTAGGATAGGGTGCAGGTGGGGTTAGGATCGAGAGCAGGAGGGTTGGGTTTAGGTAAGAGAAGGAGAGGGAAATTAAATCAGTGACTCATACAGGGTCGACACCCACAGGGCGAATGACACTGCTGCCCACAGGGCTTGAGTCGAATTCTCCCGTCCAGCCCAAAGGAATCAATCCCAGGGGGTGGAAGGCAGAGACAGAGTAGGAAAAGCAGGGAATAGTGAGGAAGATCTGTTTGACCCGGTCCAGAATGATGTGAAAAAATCCTGTAGAAGACTGGAATGAGGAAATCCTGTTTACTTCAGTCCAGAGTGTTGTGAAAAATCTTGTTCAATCTTGTCCAGAGTGTTGTGAAAAATCCAAAAATAGGAGAGTAAGGCCACAGGCCATCTTACAAAAATTGTAGAGTGAACCAAACCTTGTAAAATATCTTCTTGAGGCAATATAGTAAATAAGAGCGGAAAGGGAAAGGGGGCAATAGGAGCAAGTAGGGCCAAGGCCCCGGCAGAGTTAGGTGTGGCAGTAATAACGAGGAAACACCCTGTGGGACCCCAACGGGACCACAGTACAGGTGAGACCCCAATTAGGCACGCGCACCTGAAACCCCACTCACTCCGTCCCCCTGAAATGAATGAATGAGCAGGAGTCTGTTTTATAGGCTCCTCCCTTTCCACTGCCAGACCTATTGACCAATAGGAGTAGCATTAGTAACCCTCAGGGAAACAATTGTCCGAAGACTTTACTACTACCTATTGTTACATAGGATATTCTTCTTGGACGTATTGTTCCTGATGATCCCATGTCCATGACTTGTTTTCTTCTTTCAAACCTGACCCTATTGGCAAATAGGAGCCTATCAGTATTAGCAACCCCCAGGGATGACATACTGTTGTCCGAAGACATTAACACTACCCATTGCTAAGGTCATCAGAATAAAAAATATCTTGTGTCCAAGTCTTCATCCAACATCTTGTGTCCAAGTCTTCTTCCAATAACCTGTGTCCAAGTCTTCTTCCAATATCCCGTGTTCAAGTCTTCATCCAACATCCTGTGTCCAAGTCTTCCTCCAAAATCCCGTGTTCAAGTCTTCATCCAACATCCTGTGTCCAAGTCTTCTTCCAATATCCCGTGTTCAAGTCTTCATCCAACATCCTGTGTCCAAGTCTTCTTCCAATATCCTGTGTTCAAGTCTTCATCCAACATCACGTGTCCAAGTCTTCCTCCAAAATCCCGTGTTCAAGTCTTCATCCAACATCCTGTGTCCAAGTCTTCTTCCAATATCCTGTGTTCAAGTCTTCATCCAACATCCTGTGTCCAAGTCTTCTTCCAATATCCTGTGTTCAAGTCTTCATCCAACATCCTGTGTCCAAGTCTTCTGTCACTGTCTGGTCTTCTTCTTTCAGACCTAACCTTTTTTGGCAAGTAGGAGCCTATCAGCATTAACATCCCTCAGGGATGACATACTGTTGTCCGAAGACTTTAACACTACCCATTGCTAACACAAGTACAGCTGTCTTAGCGTCTGTCAGTCAAGTAAAAGTGAGAAATAAATCCAAATGTGAATCTAAATTGTGGAAACACATCATCAGTAGTATACCTAGGATCATCGGGCGTTTCGGCCTTCGAAACACTAGACACCCTCCCCATAGGCAGGCCCACCAGGGTTGATCAAATCCCCAGTGTGTGTTTCCAGTCCAATTGGTGAATCAACATATAAATTTGGAAAAATAGTCTGGTCCACAGAAAAACAGTCCATCCTAATGCAGTCTTGAGGAGTAACTGGGGATAATAAAGAAAATACAAGCGGAATACATATACATTTATTAATTAAACAGCCGCCTTGAACCAAAGCGTCTTTACAATAAAAAGTCACTTAACAATAAAACAACATGAATGTCAACAATAATACTTACCAATAACAATAACATGAATGTCAACAATAATACTTACCAATAAAAAGTCACTTAACAATAAAACAACATGAATGTCAACAATAATACAACATGAATGTCAACAATAATACTTACCTGTGCTGGGAGTAAAAGAGGGTTAGGGTTAGAAGAGAAAGCAAGGAGGGTTAGGTTTAAGACAAGAAAGAGAGAGACCCACCAGGGGCCTAGGGTTGGGGTTAGGATAGGGTGCAGGTGGGGTTAGGATCGAGAGCAGGAGGGTTGGGTTTAGGTAAGAGAAGGAGAGGGAAATTAAATCAGTGACTCATACAGGGTCGACACCCACAGGGCGAATGACACTGCTGCCCACAGGGCTTGAGTCGAATTCTCCCGTCCAGCCCAAAGGAATCAATCCCAGGGGGTGGAAGGCAGAGACAGAGTAGGAAAAGCAGGGAATAGTGAGGAAGATCTGTTTGACCCGGTCCAGAATGATGTGAAAAAATCCTGTAGAAGACTGGAATGAGGAAATCCTGTTTACTTCAGTCCAGAGTGTTGTGAAAAATCTTGTTCAATCTTGTCCAGAGTGTTGTGAAAAATCCAAAAATAGGAGAGTAAGGCCACAGGCCATCTTACAAAAATTGTAGAGTGAACCAAACCTTGTAAAATATCTTCTTGAGGCAATATAGTAAATAAGAGCGGAAAGGGAAAGGGGGCAATAGGAGCAAGTAGGGCCAAGGCCCCGGCAGAGTTAGGTGTGGCAGTAATAACGAGGAAACACCCTGTGGGACCCCAACGGGACCACAGTACAGGTGAGACCCCAATTAGGCACGCGCACCTGAAACCCCACTCACTCCGTCCCCCTGAAATGAATGAATGAGCAGGAGTCTGTTTTATAGGCTCCTCCCTTTCCACTGCCAGACCTATTGACCAATAGGAGTAGCATTAGTAACCCTCAGGGAAACAATTGTCCGAAGACTTTACTACTACCTATTGTTACATAGGATATTCTTCTTGGACGTATTGTTCCTGATGATCCCATGTCCATGACTTGTTTTCTTCTTTCAAACCTGACCCTATTGGCAAATAGGAGCCTATCAGTATTAGCAACCCCCAGGGATGACATACTGTTGTCCGAAGACATTAACACTACCCATTGCTAAGGTCATCAGAATAAAAAATATCTTGTGTCCAAGTCTTCATCCAACATCTTGTGTCCAAGTCTTCTTCCAATAACCTGTGTCCAAGTCTTCTTCCAATATCCCGTGTTCAAGTCTTCATCCAACATCCTGTGTCCAAGTCTTCCTCCAAAATCCCGTGTTCAAGTCTTCATCCAACATCCTGTGTCCAAGTCTTCTTCCAATATCCCGTGTTCAAGTCTTCATCCAACATCCTGTGTCCAAGTCTTCTTCCAATATCCTGTGTTCAAGTCTTCATCCAACATCACGTGTCCAAGTCTTCCTCCAAAATCCCGTGTTCAAGTCTTCATCCAACATCCTGTGTCCAAGTCTTCTTCCAATATCCTGTGTTCAAGTCTTCATCCAACATCCTGTGTCCAAGTCTTCTTCCAATATCCTGTGTTCAAGTCTTCATCCAACATCCTGTGTCCAAGTCTTCTGTCACTGTCTGGTCTTCTTCTTTCAGACCTAACCTTTTTTGGCAAGTAGGAGCCTATCAGCATTAACATCCCTCAGGGATGACATACTGTTGTCCGAAGACTTTAACACTACCCATTGCTAACACAAGTACAGCTGTCTTAGCGTCTGTCAGTCAAGTAAAAGTGAGAAATAAATCCAAATGTGAATCTAAATTGTGGAAACACATCATCAGTAGTATACCTAGGATCATCGGGCGTTTCGGCCTTCGAAACACTAGACACCCTCCCCATAGGCAGGCCCACCAGGGTTGATCAAATCCCCAGTGTGTGTTTCCAGTCCAATTGGTGAATCAACATATAAATTTGGAAAAATAGTCTGGTCCACAGAAAAACAGTCCATCCTAATGCAGTCTTGAGGAGTAACTGGGGATAATAAAGAAAATACAAGCGGAATACATATACATTTATTAATTAAACAGCCGCCTTGAACCAAAGCGTCTTTACAATAAAAAGTCACTTAACAATAAAACAACATGAATGTCAACAATAATACTTACCAATAACAATAACATGAATGTCAACAATAATACTTACCAATAAAAAGTCACTTAACAATAAAACAACATGAATGTCAACAATAATACAACATGAATGTCAACAATAATACTTACCTGTGCTGGGAGTAAAAGAGGGTTAGGGTTAGAAGAGAAAGCAAGGAGGGTTAGGTTTAAGACAAGAAAGAGAGAGACCCACCAGGGGCCTAGGGTTGGGGTTAGGATAGGGTGCAGGTGGGGTTAGGATCGAGAGCAGGAGGGTTGGGTTTAGGTAAGAGAAGGAGAGGGAAATTAAATCAGTGACTCATACAGGGTCGACACCCACAGGGCGAATGACACTGCTGCCCACAGGGCTTGAGTCGAATTCTCCCGTCCAGCCCAAAGGAATCAATCCCAGGGGGTGGAAGGCAGAGACAGAGTAGGAAAAGCAGGGAATAGTGAGGAAGATCTGTTTGACCCGGTCCAGAATGATGTGAAAAAATCCTGTAGAAGACTGGAATGAGGAAATCCTGTTTACTTCAGTCCAGAGTGTTGTGAAAAATCTTGTTCAATCTTGTCCAGAGTGTTGTGAAAAATCCAAAAATAGGAGAGTAAGGCCACAGGCCATCTTACAAAAATTGTAGAGTGAACCAAACCTTGTAAAATATCTTCTTGAGGCAATATAGTAAATAAGAGCGGAAAGGGAAAGGGGGCAATAGGAGCAAGTAGGGCCAAGGCCCCGGCAGAGTTAGGTGTGGCAGTAATAACGAGGAAACACCCTGTGGGACCCCAACGGGACCACAGTACAGGTGAGACCCCAATTAGGCACGCGCACCTGAAACCCCACTCACTCCGTCCCCCTGAAATGAATGAATGAGCAGGAGTCTGTTTTATAGGCTCCTCCCTTTCCACTGCCAGACCTATTGACCAATAGGAGTAGCATTAGTAACCCTCAGGGAAACAATTGTCCGAAGACTTTACTACTACCTATTGTTACATAGGATATTCTTCTTGGACGTATTGTTCCTGATGATCCCATGTCCATGACTTGTTTTCTTCTTTCAAACCTGACCCTATTGGCAAATAGGAGCCTATCAGTATTAGCAACCCCCAGGGATGACATACTGTTGTCCGAAGACATTAACACTACCCATTGCTAAGGTCATCAGAATAAAAAATATCTTGTGTCCAAGTCTTCATCCAACATCTTGTGTCCAAGTCTTCTTCCAATAACCTGTGTCCAAGTCTTCTTCCAATATCCCGTGTTCAAGTCTTCATCCAACATCCTGTGTCCAAGTCTTCCTCCAAAATCCCGTGTTCAAGTCTTCATCCAACATCCTGTGTCCAAGTCTTCTTCCAATATCCCGTGTTCAAGTCTTCATCCAACATCCTGTGTCCAAGTCTTCTTCCAATATCCTGTGTTCAAGTCTTCATCCAACATCACGTGTCCAAGTCTTCCTCCAAAATCCCGTGTTCAAGTCTTCATCCAACATCCTGTGTCCAAGTCTTCTTCCAATATCCTGTGTTCAAGTCTTCATCCAACATCCTGTGTCCAAGTCTTCTTCCAATATCCTGTGTTCAAGTCTTCATCCAACATCCTGTGTCCAAGTCTTCTGTCACTGTCTGGTCTTCTTCTTTCAGACCTAACCTTTTTTGGCAAGTAGGAGCCTATCAGCATTAACATCCCTCAGGGATGACATACTGTTGTCCGAAGACTTTAACACTACCCATTGCTAACACAAGTACAGCTGTCTTAGCGTCTGTCAGTCAAGTAAAAGTGAGAAATAAATCCAAATGTGAATCTAAATTGTGGAAACACATCATCAGTAGTATACCTAGGATCATCGGGCGTTTCGGCCTTCGAAACACTAGACACCCTCCCCATAGGCAGGCCCACCAGGGTTGATCAAATCCCCAGTGTGTGTTTCCAGTCCAATTGGTGAATCAACATATAAATTTGGAAAAATAGTCTGGTCCACAGAAAAACAGTCCATCCTAATGCAGTCTTGAGGAGTAACTGGGGATAATAAAGAAAATACAAGCGGAATACATATACATTTATTAATTAAACAGCCGCCTTGAACCAAAGCGTCTTTACAATAAAAAGTCACTTAACAATAAAACAACATGAATGTCAACAATAATACTTACCAATAACAATAACATGAATGTCAACAATAATACTTACCAATAAAAAGTCACTTAACAATAAAACAACATGAATGTCAACAATAATACAACATGAATGTCAACAATAATACTTACCTGTGCTGGGAGTAAAAGAGGGTTAGGGTTAGAAGAGAAAGCAAGGAGGGTTAGGTTTAAGACAAGAAAGAGAGAGACCCACCAGGGGCCTAGGGTTGGGGTTAGGATAGGGTGCAGGTGGGGTTAGGATCGAGAGCAGGAGGGTTGGGTTTAGGTAAGAGAAGGAGAGGGAAATTAAATCAGTGACTCATACAGGGTCGACACCCACAGGGCGAATGACACTGCTGCCCACAGGGCTTGAGTCGAATTCTCCCGTCCAGCCCAAAGGAATCAATCCCAGGGGGTGGAAGGCAGAGACAGAGTAGGAAAAGCAGGGAATAGTGAGGAAGATCTGTTTGACCCGGTCCAGAATGATGTGAAAAAATCCTGTAGAAGACTGGAATGAGGAAATCCTGTTTACTTCAGTCCAGAGTGTTGTGAAAAATCTTGTTCAATCTTGTCCAGAGTGTTGTGAAAAATCCAAAAATAGGAGAGTAAGGCCACAGGCCATCTTACAAAAATTGTAGAGTGAACCAAACCTTGTAAAATATCTTCTTGAGGCAATATAGTAAATAAGAGCGGAAAGGGAAAGGGGGCAATAGGAGCAAGTAGGGCCAAGGCCCCGGCAGAGTTAGGTGTGGCAGTAATAACGAGGAAACACCCTGTGGGACCCCAACGGGACCACAGTACAGGTGAGACCCCAATTAGGCACGCGCACCTGAAACCCCACTCACTCCGTCCCCCTGAAATGAATGAATGAGCAGGAGTCTGTTTTATAGGCTCCTCCCTTTCCACTGCCAGACCTATTGACCAATAGGAGTAGCATTAGTAACCCTCAGGGAAACAATTGTCCGAAGACTTTACTACTACCTATTGTTACATAGGATATTCTTCTTGGACGTATTGTTCCTGATGATCCCATGTCCATGACTTGTTTTCTTCTTTCAAACCTGACCCTATTGGCAAATAGGAGCCTATCAGTATTAGCAACCCCCAGGGATGACATACTGTTGTCCGAAGACATTAACACTACCCATTGCTAAGGTCATCAGAATAAAAAATATCTTGTGTCCAAGTCTTCATCCAACATCTTGTGTCCAAGTCTTCTTCCAATAACCTGTGTCCAAGTCTTCTTCCAATATCCCGTGTTCAAGTCTTCATCCAACATCCTGTGTCCAAGTCTTCCTCCAAAATCCCGTGTTCAAGTCTTCATCCAACATCCTGTGTCCAAGTCTTCTTCCAATATCCCGTGTTCAAGTCTTCATCCAACATCCTGTGTCCAAGTCTTCTTCCAATATCCTGTGTTCAAGTCTTCATCCAACATCACGTGTCCAAGTCTTCCTCCAAAATCCCGTGTTCAAGTCTTCATCCAACATCCTGTGTCCAAGTCTTCTTCCAATATCCTGTGTTCAAGTCTTCATCCAACATCCTGTGTCCAAGTCTTCTTCCAATATCCTGTGTTCAAGTCTTCATCCAACATCCTGTGTCCAAGTCTTCTGTCACTGTCTGGTCTTCTTCTTTCAGACCTAACCTTTTTTGGCAAGTAGGAGCCTATCAGCATTAACATCCCTCAGGGATGACATACTGTTGTCCGAAGACTTTAACACTACCCATTGCTAACACAAGTACAGCTGTCTTAGCGTCTGTCAGTCAAGTAAAAGTGAGAAATAAATCCAAATGTGAATCTAAATTGTGGAAACACATCATCAGTAGTATACCTAGGATCATCGGGCGTTTCGGCCTTCGAAACACTAGACACCCTCCCCATAGGCAGGCCCACCAGGGTTGATCAAATCCCCAGTGTGTGTTTCCAGTCCAATTGGTGAATCAACATATAAATTTGGAAAAATAGTCTGGTCCACAGAAAAACAGTCCATCCTAATGCAGTCTTGAGGAGTAACTGGGGATAATAAAGAAAATACAAGCGGAATACATATACATTTATTAATTAAACAGCCGCCTTGAACCAAAGCGTCTTTACAATAAAAAGTCACTTAACAATAAAACAACATGAATGTCAACAATAATACTTACCAATAACAATAACATGAATGTCAACAATAATACTTACCAATAAAAAGTCACTTAACAATAAAACAACATGAATGTCAACAATAATACAACATGAATGTCAACAATAATACTTACCTGTGCTGGGAGTAAAAGAGGGTTAGGGTTAGAAGAGAAAGCAAGGAGGGTTAGGTTTAAGACAAGAAAGAGAGAGACCCACCAGGGGCCTAGGGTTGGGGTTAGGATAGGGTGCAGGTGGGGTTAGGATCGAGAGCAGGAGGGTTGGGTTTAGGTAAGAGAAGGAGAGGGAAATTAAATCAGTGACTCATACAGGGTCGACACCCACAGGGCGAATGACACTGCTGCCCACAGGGCTTGAGTCGAATTCTCCCGTCCAGCCCAAAGGAATCAATCCCAGGGGGTGGAAGGCAGAGACAGAGTAGGAAAAGCAGGGAATAGTGAGGAAGATCTGTTTGACCCGGTCCAGAATGATGTGAAAAAATCCTGTAGAAGACTGGAATGAGGAAATCCTGTTTACTTCAGTCCAGAGTGTTGTGAAAAATCTTGTTCAATCTTGTCCAGAGTGTTGTGAAAAATCCAAAAATAGGAGAGTAAGGCCACAGGCCATCTTACAAAAATTGTAGAGTGAACCAAACCTTGTAAAATATCTTCTTGAGGCAATATAGTAAATAAGAGCGGAAAGGGAAAGGGGGCAATAGGAGCAAGTAGGGCCAAGGCCCCGGCAGAGTTAGGTGTGGCAGTAATAACGAGGAAACACCCTGTGGGACCCCAACGGGACCACAGTACAGGTGAGACCCCAATTAGGCACGCGCACCTGAAACCCCACTCACTCCGTCCCCCTGAAATGAATGAATGAGCAGGAGTCTGTTTTATAGGCTCCTCCCTTTCCACTGCCAGACCTATTGACCAATAGGAGTAGCATTAGTAACCCTCAGGGAAACAATTGTCCGAAGACTTTACTACTACCTATTGTTACATAGGATATTCTTCTTGGACGTATTGTTCCTGATGATCCCATGTCCATGACTTGTTTTCTTCTTTCAAACCTGACCCTATTGGCAAATAGGAGCCTATCAGTATTAGCAACCCCCAGGGATGACATACTGTTGTCCGAAGACATTAACACTACCCATTGCTAAGGTCATCAGAATAAAAAATATCTTGTGTCCAAGTCTTCATCCAACATCTTGTGTCCAAGTCTTCTTCCAATAACCTGTGTCCAAGTCTTCTTCCAATATCCCGTGTTCAAGTCTTCATCCAACATCCTGTGTCCAAGTCTTCCTCCAAAATCCCGTGTTCAAGTCTTCATCCAACATCCTGTGTCCAAGTCTTCTTCCAATATCCCGTGTTCAAGTCTTCATCCAACATCCTGTGTCCAAGTCTTCTTCCAATATCCTGTGTTCAAGTCTTCATCCAACATCACGTGTCCAAGTCTTCCTCCAAAATCCCGTGTTCAAGTCTTCATCCAACATCCTGTGTCCAAGTCTTCTTCCAATATCCTGTGTTCAAGTCTTCATCCAACATCCTGTGTCCAAGTCTTCTTCCAATATCCTGTGTTCAAGTCTTCATCCAACATCCTGTGTCCAAGTCTTCTGTCACTGTCTGGTCTTCTTCTTTCAGACCTAACCTTTTTTGGCAAGTAGGAGCCTATCAGCATTAACATCCCTCAGGGATGACATACTGTTGTCCGAAGACTTTAACACTACCCATTGCTAACACAAGTACAGCTGTCTTAGCGTCTGTCAGTCAAGTAAAAGTGAGAAATAAATCCAAATGTGAATCTAAATTGTGGAAACACATCATCAGTAGTATACCTAGGATCATCGGGCGTTTCGGCCTTCGAAACACTAGACACCCTCCCCATAGGCAGGCCCACCAGGGTTGATCAAATCCCCAGTGTGTGTTTCCAGTCCAATTGGTGAATCAACATATAAATTTGGAAAAATAGTCTGGTCCACAGAAAAACAGTCCATCCTAATGCAGTCTTGAGGAGTAAC
This sequence comes from Osmerus eperlanus, assembly GCF_963692335.1. Classification (NCBI taxonomy): domain Eukaryota; kingdom Metazoa; phylum Chordata; class Actinopteri; order Osmeriformes; family Osmeridae; genus Osmerus; species Osmerus eperlanus. Next base: position 32,749 of record NW_026911489.1, on the reverse strand, counting down.
TGGGGATAATAAAGAAAATACAAGCGGAATACATATACATTTATTAATTAAACAGCCGCCTTGAACCAAAGCGTCTTTACAATAAAAAGTCACTTAACAATAAAACAACATGAATGTCAACAATAATACTTACCAATAACAATAACATGAATGTCAACAATAATACTTACCAATAAAAAGTCACTTAACAATAAAACAACATGAATGTCAACAATAATACAACATGAATGTCAACAATAATACTTACCTGTGCTGGGAGTAAAAGAGGGTTAGGGTTAGAAGAGAAAGCAAGGAGGGTTAGGTTTAAGACAAGAAAGAGAGAGACCCACCAGGGGCCTAGGGTTGGGGTTAGGATAGGGTGCAGGTGGGGTTAGGATCGAGAGCAGGAGGGTTGGGTTTAGGTAAGAGAAGGAGAGGGAAATTAAATCAGTGACTCATACAGGGTCGACACCCACAGGGCGAATGACACTGCTGCCCACAGGGCTTGAGTCGAATTCTCCCGTCCAGCCCAAAGGAATCAATCCCAGGGGGTGGAAGGCAGAGACAGAGTAGGAAAAGCAGGGAATAGTGAGGAAGATCTGTTTGACCCGGTCCAGAATGATGTGAAAAAATCCTGTAGAAGACTGGAATGAGGAAATCCTGTTTACTTCAGTCCAGAGTGTTGTGAAAAATCTTGTTCAATCTTGTCCAGAGTGTTGTGAAAAATCCAAAAATAGGAGAGTAAGGCCACAGGCCATCTTACAAAAATTGTAGAGTGAACCAAACCTTGTAAAATATCTTCTTGAGGCAATATAGTAAATAAGAGCGGAAAGGGAAAGGGGGCAATAGGAGCAAGTAGGGCCAAGGCCCCGGCAGAGTTAGGTGTGGCAGTAATAACGAGGAAACACCCTGTGGGACCCCAACGGGACCACAGTACAGGTGAGACCCCAATTAGGCACGCGCACCTGAAACCCCACTCACTCCGTCCCCCTGAAATGAATGAATGAGCAGGAGTCTGTTTTATAGGCTCCTCCCTTTCCACTGCCAGACCTATTGACCAATAGGAGTAGCATTAGTAACCCTCAGGGAAACAATTGTCCGAAGACTTTACTACTACCTATTGTTACATAGGATATTCTTCTTGGACGTATTGTTCCTGATGATCCCATGTCCATGACTTGTTTTCTTCTTTCAAACCTGACCCTATTGGCAAATAGGAGCCTATCAGTATTAGCAACCCCCAGGGATGACATACTGTTGTCCGAAGACATTAACACTACCCATTGCTAAGGTCATCAGAATAAAAAATATCTTGTGTCCAAGTCTTCATCCAACATCTTGTGTCCAAGTCTTCTTCCAATAACCTGTGTCCAAGTCTTCTTCCAATATCCCGTGTTCAAGTCTTCATCCAACATCCTGTGTCCAAGTCTTCCTCCAAAATCCCGTGTTCAAGTCTTCATCCAACATCCTGTGTCCAAGTCTTCTTCCAATATCCCGTGTTCAAGTCTTCATCCAACATCCTGTGTCCAAGTCTTCTTCCAATATCCTGTGTTCAAGTCTTCATCCAACATCACGTGTCCAAGTCTTCCTCCAAAATCCCGTGTTCAAGTCTTCATCCAACATCCTGTGTCCAAGTCTTCTTCCAATATCCTGTGTTCAAGTCTTCATCCAACATCCTGTGTCCAAGTCTTCTTCCAATATCCTGTGTTCAAGTCTTCATCCAACATCCTGTGTCCAAGTCTTCTGTCACTGTCTGGTCTTCTTCTTTCAGACCTAACCTTTTTTGGCAAGTAGGAGCCTATCAGCATTAACATCCCTCAGGGATGACATACTGTTGTCCGAAGACTTTAACACTACCCATTGCTAACACAAGTACAGCTGTCTTAGCGTCTGTCAGTCAAGTAAAAGTGAGAAATAAATCCAAATGTGAATCTAAATTGTGGAAACACATCATCAGTAGTATACCTAGGATCATCGGGCGTTTCGGCCTTCGAAACACTAGACACCCTCCCCATAGGCAGGCCCACCAGGGTTGATCAAATCCCCAGTGTGTGTTTCCAGTCCAATTGGTGAATCAACATATAAATTTGGAAAAATAGTCTGGTCCACAGAAAAACAGTCCATCCTAATGCAGTCTTGAGGAGTAACTGGGGATAATAAAGAAAATACAAGCGGAATACATATACATTTATTAATTAAACAGCCGCCTTGAACCAAAGCGTCTTTACAATAAAAAGTCACTTAACAATAAAACAACATGAATGTCAACAATAATACTTACCAATAACAATAACATGAATGTCAACAATAATACTTACCAATAAAAAGTCACTTAACAATAAAACAACATGAATGTCAACAATAATACAACATGAATGTCAACAATAATACTTACCTGTGCTGGGAGTAAAAGAGGGTTAGGGTTAGAAGAGAAAGCAAGGAGGGTTAGGTTTAAGACAAGAAAGAGAGAGACCCACCAGGGGCCTAGGGTTGGGGTTAGGATAGGGTGCAGGTGGGGTTAGGATCGAGAGCAGGAGGGTTGGGTTTAGGTAAGAGAAGGAGAGGGAAATTAAATCAGTGACTCATACAGGGTCGACACCCACAGGGCGAATGACACTGCTGCCCACAGGGCTTGAGTCGAATTCTCCCGTCCAGCCCAAAGGAATCAATCCCAGGGGGTGGAAGGCAGAGACAGAGTAGGAAAAGCAGGGAATAGTGAGGAAGATCTGTTTGACCCGGTCCAGAATGATGTGAAAAAATCCTGTAGAAGACTGGAATGAGGAAATCCTGTTTACTTCAGTCCAGAGTGTTGTGAAAAATCTTGTTCAATCTTGTCCAGAGTGTTGTGAAAAATCCAAAAATAGGAGAGTAAGGCCACAGGCCATCTTACAAAAATTGTAGAGTGAACCAAACCTTGTAAAATATCTTCTTGAGGCAATATAGTAAATAAGAGCGGAAAGGGAAAGGGGGCAATAGGAGCAAGTAGGGCCAAGGCCCCGGCAGAGTTAGGTGTGGCAGTAATAACGAGGAAACACCCTGTGGGACCCCAACGGGACCACAGTACAGGTGAGACCCCAATTAGGCACGCGCACCTGAAACCCCACTCACTCCGTCCCCCTGAAATGAATGAATGAGCAGGAGTCTGTTTTATAGGCTCCTCCCTTTCCACTGCCAGACCTATTGACCAATAGGAGTAGCATTAGTAACCCTCAGGGAAACAATTGTCCGAAGACTTTACTACTACCTATTGTTACATAGGATATTCTTCTTGGACGTATTGTTCCTGATGATCCCATGTCCATGACTTGTTTTCTTCTTTCAAACCTGACCCTATTGGCAAATAGGAGCCTATCAGTATTAGCAACCCCCAGGGATGACATACTGTTGTCCGAAGACATTAACACTACCCATTGCTAAGGTCATCAGAATAAAAAATATCTTGTGTCCAAGTCTTCATCCAACATCTTGTGTCCAAGTCTTCTTCCAATAACCTGTGTCCAAGTCTTCTTCCAATATCCCGTGTTCAAGTCTTCATCCAACATCCTGTGTCCAAGTCTTCCTCCAAAATCCCGTGTTCAAGTCTTCATCCAACATCCTGTGTCCAAGTCTTCTTCCAATATCCCGTGTTCAAGTCTTCATCCAACATCCTGTGTCCAAGTCTTCTTCCAATATCCTGTGTTCAAGTCTTCATCCAACATCACGTGTCCAAGTCTTCCTCCAAAATCCCGTGTTCAAGTCTTCATCCAACATCCTGTGTCCAAGTCTTCTTCCAATATCCTGTGTTCAAGTCTTCATCCAACATCCTGTGTCCAAGTCTTCTTCCAATATCCTGTGTTCAAGTCTTCATCCAACATCCTGTGTCCAAGTCTTCTGTCACTGTCTGGTCTTCTTCTTTCAGACCTAACCTTTTTTGGCAAGTAGGAGCCTATCAGCATTAACATCCCTCAGGGATGACATACTGTTGTCCGAAGACTTTAACACTACCCATTGCTAACACAAGTACAGCTGTCTTAGCGTCTGTCAGTCAAGTAAAAGTGAGAAATAAATCCAAATGTGAATCTAAATTGTGGAAACACATCATCAGTAGTATACCTAGGATCATCGGGCGTTTCGGCCTTCGAAACACTAGACACCCTCCCCATAGGCAGGCCCACCAGGGTTGATCAAATCCCCAGTGTGTGTTTCCAGTCCAATTGGTGAATCAACATATAAATTTGGAAAAATAGTCTGGTCCACAGAAAAACAGTCCATCCTAATGCAGTCTTGAGGAGTAACTGGGGATAATAAAGAAAATACAAGCGGAATACATATACATTTATTAATTAAACAGCCGCCTTGAACCAAAGCGTCTTTACAATAAAAAGTCACTTAACAATAAAACAACATGAATGTCAACAATAATACTTACCAATAACAATAACATGAATGTCAACAATAATACTTACCAATAAAAAGTCACTTAACAATAAAACAACATGAATGTCAACAATAATACAACATGAATGTCAACAATAATACTTACCTGTGCTGGGAGTAAAAGAGGGTTAGGGTTAGAAGAGAAAGCAAGGAGGGTTAGGTTTAAGACAAGAAAGAGAGAGACCCACCAGGGGCCTAGGGTTGGGGTTAGGATAGGGTGCAGGTGGGGTTAGGATCGAGAGCAGGAGGGTTGGGTTTAGGTAAGAGAAGGAGAGGGAAATTAAATCAGTGACTCATACAGGGTCGACACCCACAGGGCGAATGACACTGCTGCCCACAGGGCTTGAGTCGAATTCTCCCGTCCAGCCCAAAGGAATCAATCCCAGGGGGTGGAAGGCAGAGACAGAGTAGGAAAAGCAGGGAATAGTGAGGAAGATCTGTTTGACCCGGTCCAGAATGATGTGAAAAAATCCTGTAGAAGACTGGAATGAGGAAATCCTGTTTACTTCAGTCCAGAGTGTTGTGAAAAATCTTGTTCAATCTTGTCCAGAGTGTTGTGAAAAATCCAAAAATAGGAGAGTAAGGCCACAGGCCATCTTACAAAAATTGTAGAGTGAACCAAACCTTGTAAAATATCTTCTTGAGGCAATATAGTAAATAAGAGCGGAAAGGGAAAGGGGGCAATAGGAGCAAGTAGGGCCAAGGCCCCGGCAGAGTTAGGTGTGGCAGTAATAACGAGGAAACACCCTGTGGGACCCCAACGGGACCACAGTACAGGTGAGACCCCAATTAGGCACGCGCACCTGAAACCCCACTCACTCCGTCCCCCTGAAATGAATGAATGAGCAGGAGTCTGTTTTATAGGCTCCTCCCTTTCCACTGCCAGACCTATTGACCAATAGGAGTAGCATTAGTAACCCTCAGGGAAACAATTGTCCGAAGACTTTACTACTACCTATTGTTACATAGGATATTCTTCTTGGACGTATTGTTCCTGATGATCCCATGTCCATGACTTGTTTTCTTCTTTCAAACCTGACCCTATTGGCAAATAGGAGCCTATCAGTATTAGCAACCCCCAGGGATGACATACTGTTGTCCGAAGACATTAACACTACCCATTGCTAAGGTCATCAGAATAAAAAATATCTTGTGTCCAAGTCTTCATCCAACATCTTGTGTCCAAGTCTTCTTCCAATAACCTGTGTCCAAGTCTTCTTCCAATATCCCGTGTTCAAGTCTTCATCCAACATCCTGTGTCCAAGTCTTCCTCCAAAATCCCGTGTTCAAGTCTTCATCCAACATCCTGTGTCCAAGTCTTCTTCCAATATCCCGTGTTCAAGTCTTCATCCAACATCCTGTGTCCAAGTCTTCTTCCAATATCCTGTGTTCAAGTCTTCATCCAACATCACGTGTCCAAGTCTTCCTCCAAAATCCCGTGTTCAAGTCTTCATCCAACATCCTGTGTCCAAGTCTTCTTCCAATATCCTGTGTTCAAGTCTTCATCCAACATCCTGTGTCCAAGTCTTCTTCCAATATCCTGTGTTCAAGTCTTCATCCAACATCCTGTGTCCAAGTCTTCTGTCACTGTCTGGTCTTCTTCTTTCAGACCTAACCTTTTTTGGCAAGTAGGAGCCTATCAGCATTAACATCCCTCAGGGATGACATACTGTTGTCCGAAGACTTTAACACTACCCATTGCTAACACAAGTACAGCTGTCTTAGCGTCTGTCAGTCAAGTAAAAGTGAGAAATAAATCCAAATGTGAATCTAAATTGTGGAAACACATCATCAGTAGTATACCTAGGATCATCGGGCGTTTCGGCCTTCGAAACACTAGACACCCTCCCCATAGGCAGGCCCACCAGGGTTGATCAAATCCCCAGTGTGTGTTTCCAGTCCAATTGGTGAATCAACATATAAATTTGGAAAAATAGTCTGGTCCACAGAAAAACAGTCCATCCTAATGCAGTCTTGAGGAGTAACTGGGGATAATAAAGAAAATACAAGCGGAATACATATACATTTATTAATTAAACAGCCGCCTTGAACCAAAGCGTCTTTACAATAAAAAGTCACTTAACAATAAAACAACATGAATGTCAACAATAATACTTACCAATAACAATAACATGAATGTCAACAATAATACTTACCAATAAAAAGTCACTTAACAATAAAACAACATGAATGTCAACAATAATACAACATGAATGTCAACAATAATACTTACCTGTGCTGGGAGTAAAAGAGGGTTAGGGTTAGAAGAGAAAGCAAGGAGGGTTAGGTTTAAGACAAGAAAGAGAGAGACCCACCAGGGGCCTAGGGTTGGGGTTAGGATAGGGTGCAGGTGGGGTTAGGATCGAGAGCAGGAGGGTTGGGTTTAGGTAAGAGAAGGAGAGGGAAATTAAATCAGTGACTCATACAGGGTCGACACCCACAGGGCGAATGACACTGCTGCCCACAGGGCTTGAGTCGAATTCTCCCGTCCAGCCCAAAGGAATCAATCCCAGGGGGTGGAAGGCAGAGACAGAGTAGGAAAAGCAGGGAATAGTGAGGAAGATCTGTTTGACCCGGTCCAGAATGATGTGAAAAAATCCTGTAGAAGACTGGAATGAGGAAATCCTGTTTACTTCAGTCCAGAGTGTTGTGAAAAATCTTGTTCAATCTTGTCCAGAGTGTTGTGAAAAATCCAAAAATAGGAGAGTAAGGCCACAGGCCATCTTACAAAAATTGTAGAGTGAACCAAACCTTGTAAAATATCTTCTTGAGGCAATATAGTAAATAAGAGCGGAAAGGGAAAGGGGGCAATAGGAGCAAGTAGGGCCAAGGCCCCGGCAGAGTTAGGTGTGGCAGTAATAACGAGGAAACACCCTGTGGGACCCCAACGGGACCACAGTACAGGTGAGACCCCAATTAGGCACGCGCACCTGAAACCCCACTCACTCCGTCCCCCTGAAATGAATGAATGAGCAGGAGTCTGTTTTATAGGCTCCTCCCTTTCCACTGCCAGACCTATTGACCAATAGGAGTAGCATTAGTAACCCTCAGGGAAACAATTGTCCGAAGACTTTACTACTACCTATTGTTACATAGGATATTCTTCTTGGACGTATTGTTCCTGATGATCCCATGTCCATGACTTGTTTTCTTCTTTCAAACCTGACCCTATTGGCAAATAGGAGCCTATCAGTATTAGCAACCCCCAGGGATGACATACTGTTGTCCGAAGACATTAACACTACCCATTGCTAAGGTCATCAGAATAAAAAATATCTTGTGTCCAAGTCTTCATCCAACATCTTGTGTCCAAGTCTTCTTCCAATAACCTGTGTCCAAGTCTTCTTCCAATATCCCGTGTTCAAGTCTTCATCCAACATCCTGTGTCCAAGTCTTCCTCCAAAATCCCGTGTTCAAGTCTTCATCCAACATCCTGTGTCCAAGTCTTCTTCCAATATCCCGTGTTCAAGTCTTCATCCAACATCCTGTGTCCAAGTCTTCTTCCAATATCCTGTGTTCAAGTCTTCATCCAACATCACGTGTCCAAGTCTTCCTCCAAAATCCCGTGTTCAAGTCTTCATCCAACATCCTGTGTCCAAGTCTTCTTCCAATATCCTGTGTTCAAGTCTTCATCCAACATCCTGTGTCCAAGTCTTCTTCCAATATCCTGTGTTCAAGTCTTCATCCAACATCCTGTGTCCAAGTCTTCTGTCACTGTCTGGTCTTCTTCTTTCAGACCTAACCTTTTTTGGCAAGTAGGAGCCTATCAGCATTAACATCCCTCAGGGATGACATACTGTTGTCCGAAGACTTTAACACTACCCATTGCTAACACAAGTACAGCTGTCTTAGCGTCTGTCAGTCAAGTAAAAGTGAGAAATAAATCCAAATGTGAATCTAAATTGTGGAAACACATCATCAGTAGTATACCTAGGATCATCGGGCGTTTCGGCCTTCGAAACACTAGACACCCTCCCCATAGGCAGGCCCACCAGGGTTGATCAAATCCCCAGTGTGTGTTTCCAGTCCAATTGGTGAATCAACATATAAATTTGGAAAAATAGTCTGGTCCACAGAAAAACAGTCCATCCTAATGCAGTCTTGAGGAGTAACTGGGGATAATAAAGAAAATACAAGCGGAATACATATACATTTATTAATTAAACAGCCGCCTTGAACCAAAGCGTCTTTACAATAAAAAGTCACTTAACAATAAAACAACATGAATGTCAACAATAATACTTACCAATAACAATAACATGAATGTCAACAATAATACTTACCAATAAAAAGTCACTTAACAATAAAACAACATGAATGTCAACAATAATACAACATGAATGTCAACAATAATACTTACCTGTGCTGGGAGTAAAAGAGGGTTAGGGTTAGAAGAGAAAGCAAGGAGGGTTAGGTTTAAGACAAGAAAGAGAGAGACCCACCAGGGGCCTAGGGTTGGGGTTAGGATAGGGTGCAGGTGGGGTTAGGATCGAGAGCAGGAGGGTTGGGTTTAGGTAAGAGAAGGAGAGGGAAATTAAATCAGTGACTCATACAGGGTCGACACCCACAGGGCGAATGACACTGCTGCCCACAGGGCTTGAGTCGAATTCTCCCGTCCAGCCCAAAGGAATCAATCCCAGGGGGTGGAAGGCAGAGACAGAGTAGGAAAAGCAGGGAATAGTGAGGAAGATCTGTTTGACCCGGTCCAGAATGATGTGAAAAAATCCTGTAGAAGACTGGAATGAGGAAATCCTGTTTACTTCAGTCCAGAGTGTTGTGAAAAATCTTGTTCAATCTTGTCCAGAGTGTTGTGAAAAATCCAAAAATAGGAGAGTAAGGCCACAGGCCATCTTACAAAAATTGTAGAGTGAACCAAACCTTGTAAAATATCTTCTTGAGGCAATATAGTAAATAAGAGCGGAAAGGGAAAGGGGGCAATAGGAGCAAGTAGGGCCAAGGCCCCGGCAGAGTTAGGTGTGGCAGTAATAACGAGGAAACACCCTGTGGGACCCCAACGGGACCACAGTACAGGTGAGACCCCAATTAGGCACGCGCACCTGAAACCCCACTCACTCCGTCCCCCTGAAATGAATGAATGAGCAGGAGTCTGTTTTATAGGCTCCTCCCTTTCCACTGCCAGACCTATTGACCAATAGGAGTAGCATTAGTAACCCTCAGGGAAACAATTGTCCGAAGACTTTACTACTACCTATTGTTACATAGGATATTCTTCTTGGACGTATTGTTCCTGATGATCCCATGTCCATGACTTGTTTTCTTCTTTCAAACCTGACCCTATTGGCAAATAGGAGCCTATCAGTATTAGCAACCCCCAGGGATGACATACTGTTGTCCGAAGACATTAACACTACCCATTGCTAAGGTCATCAGAATAAAAAATATCTTGTGTCCAAGTCTTCATCCAACATCTTGTGTCCAAGTCTTCTTCCAATAACCTGTGTCCAAGTCTTCTTCCAATATCCCGTGTTCAAGTCTTCATCCAACATCCTGTGTCCAAGTCTTCCTCCAAAATCCCGTGTTCAAGTCTTCATCCAACATCCTGTGTCCAAGTCTTCTTCCAATATCCCGTGTTCAAGTCTTCATCCAACATCCTGTGTCCAAGTCTTCTTCCAATATCCTGTGTTCAAGTCTTCATCCAACATCACGTGTCCAAGTCTTCCTCCAAAATCCCGTGTTCAAGTCTTCATCCAACATCCTGTGTCCAAGTCTTCTTCCAATATCCTGTGTTCAAGTCTTCATCCAACATCCTGTGTCCAAGTCTTCTTCCAATATCCTGTGTTCAAGTCTTCATCCAACATCCTGTGTCCAAGTCTTCTGTCACTGTCTGGTCTTCTTCTTTCAGACCTAACCTTTTTTGGCAAGTAGGAGCCTATCAGCATTAACATCCCTCAGGGATGACATACTGTTGTCCGAAGACTTTAACACTACCCATTGCTAACACAAGTACAGCTGTCTTAGCGTCTGTCAGTCAAGTAAAAGTGAGAAATAAATCCAAATGTGAATCTAAATTGTGGAAACACATCATCAGTAGTATACCTAGGATCATCGGGCGTTTCGGCCTTCGAAACACTAGACACCCTCCCCATAGGCAGGCCCACCAGGGTTGATCAAATCCCCAGTGTGTGTTTCCAGTCCAATTGGTGAATCAACATATAAATTTGGAAAAATAGTCTGGTCCACAGAAAAACAGTCCATCCTAATGCAGTCTTGAGGAGTAACTGGGGATAATAAAGAAAATACAAGCGGAATACATATACATTTATTAATTAAACAGCCGCCTTGAACCAAAGCGTCTTTACAATAAAAAGTCACTTAACAATAAAACAACATGAATGTCAACAATAATACTTACCAATAACAATAGGGTTAGGGTTAGGGTTAGGGTTAGGGTTAGGGTTAGGGTTAGGGTTAGGGTTAGGTTAGGGTTAGGTGTTATCTCTGATGCCCCCCGCGCCAAGCAGTTCAGTACTTCGACCCGCATAGGCTTAGGGGGAAATGCACTCGTATCCTAGAGCCATGTAGATCTTCCACCAGAGGGGGTAGGGGAGTAGACCCCCTCCAGGACCCCAAAGGGGTCCCAGGCCTGTAGACCCTGTTGCGCTCGCGGCCCAGGGTAAGTAAAGGCCTAAGCACTAAAGAGGACGTTAGTAACCGATGGGTACATGGATGACCACCCCCGAATCCACTGATGGACGTGTGCGCACCACAGGGTCTAAGCAGGAGCGTGCTCTGAGGTCTTCTGTCCCCACAAGAGAGGATCCCCCCGAGAGAGGTAGGTGACCCCGGGTGTCAAGGTTCACTCGTGGGTGGCAGAGGTGACCGGCCACCGTAGTACATGCCACATCCGAGTGTAGACACAGGGGGGTTCCCCTCGTCCAATCCGAAGCGCGCAGCGCCGAGGCAATCCAATCCGAAGCGCGCAGCGCCGAGGCGCGCAGCGCCGAGGTGCCGCGCTGAGGTAGTCCATCTAATCTTCTTCACCAGTGGAGCAGCAGGGCCGTCTAGAAGGGAGGGGTCACTCCCGTCTCCTCCCCCTGAGTCCGGTCAGGAGGAGTGACTCGTAAAGCAGCGGAGCCGGTAAAACCGTGGTCCAAGCCTGAGGCCGGCTTGAAAATCAACCGTAGCCACGGCTTGAAAATCAACCGTGGTCCAAGCCTGAGGCCGGCTTGAAAATCAACCGTGGTCCAAGCCTGAGGCCGGCTTGAAAATCAACCGTAGCCACGGCTTGAAAATCAACCGTAGCCACGTCAGGACTGCTTTAGATGAAGTGGTGGGGTGGGCTGGACCGTAGCCTGGGCCTACGGCCGGAGGGGTCAAAGATCCCCCCGTTGCCGTGTGAGGGCCGGATGATGTGTAGTACACATCACCGAAGGAGGGAGCTGAGACAGCTCGGTCATCAGAGATGACAGAGGATCACAGGCTATGTGCGGAGGGGCAAGTCCCCGACGGTCCAGCCCCCAGGATGGGCGATGATGCTCCAGTGGAGGCCAATCCGGGTCCTCTTCAAGAGATGGGGGGCATGAGCGTGAGTGAATGGATGCACCTGAGTGTGTGAGTGCGTGTCCTACCTTGGCCCGGTAGCTAACCTAATCTAGGGGGAGCCTGCCTGAAAATTTAAAAAGCCTATCCAGGGCCTGGTTTTGATGAGTAGAGGACATCTGCACTTGTCGTGCTGCTGGGGAGGAAAGGGGGGTTAATGGACAGGACACATGAGTGCCATGAATGCAATAAGTGAGGGCACTCTGGGGAAGAGCGCCGCAGACATACATGAGTATGTGGAAGACAGGGCATGGGAGACAGAATTAAACCCTGGGCGTGGGGGTGTGCGTGTGTGAGAGAGCGAGAGAGAGAGAGAGAGCAGTTTAGAGGAGAGCAGGTAGAGGGAGATCAGTTAGAGAGAGAACAGCTAGGGATTTTTCTGTTGAGCGCACGTGTGTGTGGGTGTGTGGGAGAGAGAGAGAGCAAGAGAGGGGCTCTTCCGAGCAAATAAAAGGTGTAGTCAAAAACGCAGAACTCCACTCCCTGGGAGGTGCCTTCCTGCTGGCACCTACCACAACATTAAGCAGGGAATCGTGAGGTTCTAACCGGCCACGACTGCAGTTTCGCTCTCCTCAGAGCTCTTCAGGTAGCAAAGTATGAAATAAAAACGTTATGCAGGTCAAGGGCCGTCCTACGACTAAGGACTATCAAGAACTCAGGGGTGACGACAAAAAGCGTCATCCCCCCTGTGCCTTGGGCGCCCACCAGAATCGGTAATCTCAATTAAACATCTAGGGAAAAGAGGAGACAAGAGAGAGAGAGAGAGAGAGAGAGAGTGTGTGTGTGTGTGTGTGTATGGAAGACAACATGGATGGACCGCGTGTGATAGGCGACCAAGGAACTGTGAAAGGAGAATGGTGCACAGGTTAGGGTTAGTGTGGTACCAGAGTGGATCTGTAAGGAAAAAGGTGTGTGAATTAAAATTAGTAGGAAGGCCAGGGAGAGCCGAAGACACCGAAACCATAGGCCCAAAAGGGAGGTGAGAGGGAAACAAAGAGAGAGAACGGCCTAGGGTTGGGGTGAGGAGACTAAGGAGGAGGTAGGGGGGAGGGTGGGAGGAAAGACACCAGGGCGGGACCTATGGTTAGGTAAGAGGAAGGAGGGGTTGGGGTTAGGGTAAATAGGTCGGTAAGGAGGTAGGGGGTAAGGAGAGATGGAAACAAGGTCAGCAGGGTTAAGGTTAGAGCAGGAGAGGAGAGGCCGAAAGAAGAACCATCAGTGAATATCAGTATGGGATGTGGGTGGAAAGGAGAGACGGGCTCCACAACATGAGTGTGGAGGTGTGGTGGAGGGACTCACAAATGGCCACAGGTGAAGGAACGTAGAGAAGAGTGTCCAGCGTCCATGCAGGGGAGGAGTCCACTTGTAGATGGGAAGCCCGGGTGAATAGACGAGCAACGAATGGGCTGGTGTGATCATGACATGGCACAGTCAACAATGACCCGCACGCAGTCACAACACAGCCATGCTATACCACAGGAGATAGATAACTACCCCGTGGAAAAATAGCATATTGAGAATCCCACGATGCAGACTGAATCCAGGGTTGTGGCGATGCCAAGCCGCAGAGAGCACAGGCAGCATCCAGAGAACAGGTCCACCACTCCGAAAGGTCAAAGGTCAAAAGCTCCCAGGGGTCAGAACCACACGTACGTCAGGTCCCCCAGTCACAACGGCCACCCACGGTGCAGGGTGTTTAAGGGTCACGTCCGATATTCCCCCAGCCTGGCAAAGGGTCACAAGCTGATCTTCCCCCGCGCACACACACCACCCATGCAAATCAGAGGTGCTTGGTCAAAGAACGTCACCCAGGCACCCGCCACCGGCGCAATGCTCAGGTCACATCCGATATTCCCAGGCACTGCAACCAGCGTAAGCAACGCCCTAGTAACGGTAGACCAAGGCTTCTGCAAGGGGCCAGAGGCCCCACCGAAGGCGCGAGCGGCAGGGGAGCAAAGTGACGCGACCGTAGAACGTGACCCCCCAGAGCCAAAGGCCAGAGACAGTCAGAGCAGGAACCGTCCAGCAGATGGTGCCACAGAGAGGGAGAGCGGTGCTTCACATAGGCCGTGAAGTTGGTGGAGCAGCTCAGCTTATGTAGTTTGACCCCGTGGGGACACGTCCTCCCGGGTCCAAGGAGGGACGGCGGGTAGATGAACCAGAGCTGAGATCAGCCTGGGGTTGAAGAAAGGCGCAGTGTAACACAGACGTAGGACCCGTCATGGTAGAGGTGAATGCAAATCTTCTGGGATGTGAGCAGGCTACCATTAAGCAGGTCTTCCCGATGACAGAGTGCAACTGTTTCCACACTACGCCGACCGCCACCCTGAGAGGTCCTCCCCCTGCGTACTACTACTTGGCCCATTCGTCGATACCATAGCAGACAGACACCCCCGCCCAGAACGGACGTTTGTGGAGTGAATGCGGAGGACGTCAGGGACAGTTCGTCGATTGAGGCATAGATAGGAAGAGAGGTCAGATGCGTAGTGAAACGCAGTCAATGACGGTCTATTTTGCCCACGACAGGAGGTGCTGTCTCTCTCCCAGAAGACCCGTCATCGGCTTCAGCGTGGCTCGGTGGTGTCCCGCCCCGGGGAAGGCGTGGTACCGGGGGGAGCGTGGCCTAGTTACCACCCGAGGGTCCAGAGAAGGCCGTCTGGGGGCGGGGTCAGGACACGTCCACGGCCGGTCCAGCAGACACAGGAAAGGTGGGTATGACACTCCATGATGTGACAAGACCCGCTCCGGCTGTGAGTGTAGGCCTCGTGCCGTCACTAGAAGACGGGGAGGCCGAGAGGAGTAGAGAGGCCAGGGGTCGAAGGTCAAGTGGAGTGCCCAGCAGGTCAAGCCCCCTGTTCAGGAGGGCCTTCTTCTGTGGGGGCATGTTTATAGGTGGGGGCAAGGCTATAGCAGGGTGGCCCTCGGACCGTCAGTGCGGTGCAGAGTGTCTCTGTTCTTCAGCCCGAGAGCTATGGTGTGGGGAGAGGAGTCCCCTACCCAACGACCGCTCCAATCAGGGCCACGATGGTGGAGTGTGTGACACTCCGTGTGTGGGGAGTGTGTGGGGGGGTCCGATCCCCCTGTGTGTATTAAGCCTACCGTCGGTGCGGTGCAGAGTGTCTCTGTTCTTCAGCCCGAGAGCTTGTGTGAGGAGAGGAGCTCCCCACTGCTTCGATCGGGGCCATGCCGGTAAAGGGCATTCTGACCTACGTGTTGAGTGTAGAGGGCGTGCGAGGCCCGGTCCCCCTTGGGACTATAGCCGTATACCCCGAAGAGGCGTTTCGTTGGCCCGCCCGCTGGGTCTCCAATGTAACCGCGAGGATCTGGCAGGATGAAGCAGTTGGCCGTGAGTTGTCACGTGCACTTATGAAGTTTCAACACCGTTTCCCTCGCTGAGTCGAACCCGATTGTAGGCCGGTCTCTCTCCAGAATCCCACGACGACGACCATCTTCTTGCGTCTGCATGCTAATGCGTCAGCGTCAACACTCACAGTCCGTGTCTATCCCAGGGAGGACTGCAGCGCACGCGAGGGGGAAGCGTCCATCTTCCAGACTACGCTGTGTTACACGTGGGGACTGAGCGCCCGTGGAGAGAGGTGGGGCTTACGCAACAAGGAATCCGACGTTCCCCTGAGGGGTAATTCGGTGGCCCCCCAATGGGGCCTCAGCGGCATGGCCCTACATGCGCTGGCTGGGTTAGGTGTTATCTCTGATGCCCCCCGCGCCAAGCAGTTCAGTACTTCGACCCGCATAGGCTTAGGGGGAAATGCACTCGTATCCTAGAGCCATGTAGATCTTCCACCAGAGGGGGTAGGGGAGTAGACCCCCTCCAGGACCCCAAAGGGGTCCCAGGCCTGTAGACCCTGTTGCGCTCGCGGCCCAGGGTAAGTAAAGGCCTAAGCACTAAAGAGGACGTTAGTAACCGATGGGTACATGGATGACCACCCCCGAATCCACTGATGGACGTGTGCGCACCACAGGGTCTAAGCAGGAGCGTGCTCTGAGGTCTTCTGTCCCCACAAGAGAGGATCCCCCCGAGAGAGGTAGGTGACCCCGGGTGTCAAGGTTCACTCGTGGGTGGCAGAGGTGACCGGCCACCGTAGTACATGCCACATCCGAGTGTAGACACAGGGGGGTTCCCCTCGTCCAATCCGAAGCGCGCAGCGCCGAGGCAATCCAATCCGAAGCGCGCAGCGCCGAGGCGCGCAGCGCCGAGGTGCCGCGCTGAGGTAGTCCATCTAATCTTCTTCACCAGTGGAGCAGCAGGGCCGTCTAGAAGGGAGGGGTCACTCCCGTCTCCTCCCCCTGAGTCCGGTCAGGAGGAGTGACTCGTAAAGCAGCGGAGCCGGTAAAACCGTGGTCCAAGCCTGAGGCCGGCTTGAAAATCAACCGTAGCCACGGCTTGAAAATCAACCGTGGTCCAAGCCTGAGGCCGGCTTGAAAATCAACCGTGGTCCAAGCCTGAGGCCGGCTTGAAAATCAACCGTAGCCACGGCTTGAAAATCAACCGTAGCCACGTCAGGACTGCTTTAGATGAAGTGGTGGGGTGGGCTGGACCGTAGCCTGGGCCTACGGCCGGAGGGGTCAAAGATCCCCCCGTTGCCGTGTGAGGGCCGGATGATGTGTAGTACACATCACCGAAGGAGGGAGCTGAGACAGCTCGGTCATCAGAGATGACAGAGGATCACAGGCTATGTGCGGAGGAGCAAGTCCCCGACGGTCCAGCCCCCAGGATGGGCGATGATGCTCCAGTGGAGGCCAATCCGGGTCCTCTTCAAGAGATGGGGGGCATGAGCGTGAGTGAATGGATGCACCTGAGTGTGTGAGTGCGTGTCCTACCTTGGCCCGGTAGCTAACCTAATCTAGGGGGAGCCTGCCTGAAAATTTAAAAAGCCTATCCAGGGCCTGGTTTTGATGAGTAGAGGACATCTGCACTTGTCGTGCTGCTGGGGAGGAAAGGGGGGTTAATGGACAGGACACATGAGTGCCATGAATGCAATAAGTGAGGGCACTCTGGGGAAGAGCGCCGCAGACATACATGAGTATGTGGAAGACAGGGCATGGGAGACAGAATTAAACCCTGGGCGTGGGGGTGTGCGTGTGTGAGAGAGCGAGAGAGAGAGAGAGAGCAGTTTAGAGGAGAGCAGGTAGAGGGAGATCAGTTAGAGAGAGAACAGCTAGGGATTTTTCTGTTGAGCGCACGTGTGTGTGGGTGTGTGGGAGAGAGAGAGAGCAAGAGAGGGGCTCTTCCGAGCAAATAAAAGGTGTAGTCAAAAACGCAGAACTCCACTCCCTGGGAGGTGCCTTCCTGCTGGCACCTACCACAACATTAAGCAGGGAATCGTGAGGTTCTAACCGGCCACGACTGCAGTTTCGCTCTCCTCAGAGCTCTTCAGGTAGCAAAGTATGAAATAAAAACGTTATGCAGGTCAAGGGCCGTCCTACGACTAAGGACTATCAAGAACTCAGGGGTGACGACAAAAAGCGTCATCCCCCCTGTGCCTTGGGCGCCCACCAGAATCGGTAATCTCAATTAAACATCTAGGGAAAAGAGGAGACAAGAGAGAGAGAGAGAGAGAGAGAGAGTGTGTGTGTGTGTGTGTGTATGGAAGACAACATGGATGGACCGCGTGTGATAGGCGACCAAGGAACTGTGAAAGGAGAATGGTGCACAGGTTAGGGTTAGTGTGGTACCAGAGTGGATCTGTAAGGAAAAAGGTGTGTGAATTAAAATTAGTAGGAAGGCCAGGGAGAGCCGAAGACACCGAAACCATAGGCCCAAAAGGGAGGTGAGAGGGAAACAAAGAGAGAGAACGGCCTAGGGTTGGGGTGAGGAGACTAAGGAGGAGGTAGGGGGGAGGGTGGGAGGAAAGACACCAGGGCGGGACCTATGGTTAGGTAAGAGGAAGGAGGGGTTGGGGTTAGGGTAAATAGGTCGGTAAGGAGGTAGGGGGTAAGGAGAGATGGAAACAAGGTCAGCAGGGTTAAGGTTAGAGCAGGAGAGGAGAGGCCGAAAGAAGAACCATCAGTGAATATCAGTATGGGATGTGGGTGGAAAGGAGAGACGGGCTCCACAACATGAGTGTGGAGGTGTGGTGGAGGGACTCACAAATGGCCACAGGTGAAGGAACGTAGAGAAGAGTGTCCAGCGTCCATGCAGGGGAGGAGTCCACTTGTAGATGGGAAGCCCGGGTGAATAGACGAGCAACGAATGGGCTGGTGTGATCATGACATGGCACAGTCAACAATGACCCGCACGCAGTCACAACACAGCCATGCTATACCACAGGAGATAGATAACTACCCCGTGGAAAAATAGCATATTGAGAATCCCACGATGCAGACTGAATCCAGGGTTGTGGCGATGCCAAGCCGCAGAGAGCACAGGCAGCATCCAGAGAACAGGTCCACCACTCCGAAAGGTCAAAGGTCAAAAGCTCCCAGGGGTCAGAACCACACGTACGTCAGGTCCCCCAGTCACAACGGCCACCCACGGTGCAGGGTGTTTAAGGGTCACGTCCGATATTCCCCCAGCCTGGCAAAGGGTCACAAGCTGATCTTCCCCCGCGCACACACACCACCCATGCAAATCAGAGGTGCTTGGTCAAAGAACGTCACCCAGGCACCCGCCACCGGCGCAATGCTCAGGTCACATCCGATATTCCCAGGCACTGCAACCAGCGTAAGCAACGCCCTAGTAACGGTAGACCAAGGCTTCTGCAAGGGGCCAGAGGCCCCACCGAAGGCGCGAGCGGCAGGGGAGCAAAGTGACGCGACCGTAGAACGTGACCCCCCAGAGCCAAAGGCCAGAGACAGTCAGAGCAGGAACCGTCCAGCAGATGGTGCCACAGAGAGGGAGAGCGGTGCTTCACATAGGCCGTGAAGTTGGTGGAGCAGCTCAGCTTATGTAGTTTGACCCCGTGGGGACACGTCCTCCCGGGTCCAAGGAGGGACGGCGGGTAGATGAACCAGAGCTGAGATCAGCCTGGGGTTGAAGAAAGGCGCAGTGTAACACAGACGTAGGACCCGTCATGGTAGAGGTGAATGCAAATCTTCTGGGATGTGAGCAGGCTACCATTAAGCAGGTCTTCCCGATGACAGAGTGCAACTGTTTCCACACTACGCCGACCGCCACCCTGAGAGGTCCTCCCCCTGCGTACTACTACTTGGCCCATTCGTCGATACCATAGCAGACAGACACCCCCGCCCAGAACGGACGTTTGTGGAGTGAATGCGGAGGACGTCAGGGACAGTTCGTCGATTGAGGCATAGATAGGAAGAGAGGTCAGATGCGTAGTGAAACGCAGTCAATGACGGTCTATTTTGCCCACGACAGGAGGTGCTGTCTCTCTCCCAGAAGACCCGTCATCGGCTTCAGCGTGGCTCGGTGGTGTCCCGCCCCGGGGAAGGCGTGGTACCGGGGGGAGCGTGGCCTAGTTACCACCCGAGGGTCCAGAGAAGGCCGTCTGGGGGCGGGGTCAGGACACGTCCACGGCCGGTCCAGCAGACACAGGAAAGGTGGGTATGACACTCCATGATGTGACAAGACCCGCTCCGGCTGTGAGTGTAGGCCTCGTGCCGTCACTAGAAGACGGGGAGGCCGAGAGGAGTAGAGAGGCCAGGGGTCGAAGGTCAAGTGGAGTGCCCAGCAGGTCAAGCCCCCTGTTCAGGAGGGCCTTCTTCTGTGGGGGCATGTTTATAGGTGGGGGCAAGGCTATAGCAGGGTGGCCCTCGGACCGTCAGTGCGGTGCAGAGTGTCTCTGTTCTTCAGCCCGAGAGCTATGGTGTGGGGAGAGGAGTCCCCTACCCAACGACCGCTCCAATCAGGGCCACGATGGTGGAGTGTGTGACACTCCGTGTGTGGGGAGTGTGTGGGGGGGTCCGATCCCCCTGTGTGTATTAAGCCTACCGTCGGTGCGGTGCAGAGTGTCTCTGTTCTTCAGCCCGAGAGCTTGTGTGAGGAGAGGAGCTCCCCACTGCTTCGATCGGGGCCATGCCGGTAAAGGGCATTCTGACCTACGTGTTGAGTGTAGAGGGCGTGCGAGGCCCGGTCCCCCTTGGGACTATAGCCGTATACCCCGAAGAGGCGTTTCGTTGGCCCGCCCGCTGGGTCTCCAATGTAACCGCGAGGATCTGGCAGGATGAAGCAGTTGGCCGTGAGTTGTCACGTGCACTTATGAAGTTTCAACACCGTTTCCCTCGCTGAGTCGAACCCGATTGTAGGCCGGTCTCTCTCCAGAATCCCACGACGACGACCATCTTCTTGCGTCTGCATGCTAATGCGTCAGCGTCAACACTCACAGTCCGTGTCTATCCCAGGGAGGACTGCAGCGCACGCGAGGGGGAAGCGTCCATCTTCCAGACTACGCTGTGTTACACGTGGGGACTGAGCGCCCGTGGAGAGAGGTGGGGCTTACGCAACAAGGAATCCGACGTTCCCCTGAGGGGTAATTCGGTGGCCCCCCAATGGGGCCTCAGCGGCATGGCCCTACATGCGCTGGCTGGGTTAGGTGTTATCTCTGATGCCCCCCGCGCCAAGCAGTTCAGTACTTCGACCCGCATAGGCTTAGGGGGAAATGCACTCGTATCCTAGAGCCATGTAGATCTTCCACCAGAGGGGGTAGGGGAGTAGACCCCCTCCAGGACCCCAAAGGGGTCCCAGGCCTGTAGACCCTGTTGCGCTCGCGGCCCAGGGTAAGTAAAGGCCTAAGCACTAAAGAGGACGTTAGTAACCGATGGGTACATGGATGACCACCCCCGAATCCACTGATGGACGTGTGCGCACCACAGGGTCTAAGCAGGAGCGTGCTCTGAGGTCTTCTGTCCCCACAAGAGAGGATCCCCCCGAGAGAGGTAGGTGACCCCGGGTGTCAAGGTTCACTCGTGGGTGGCAGAGGTGACCGGCCACCGTAGTACATGCCACATCCGAGTGTAGACACAGGGGGGTTCCCCTCGTCCAATCCGAAGCGCGCAGCGCCGAGGCAATCCAATCCGAAGCGCGCAGCGCCGAGGCGCGCAGCGCCGAGGTGCCGCGCTGAGGTAGTCCATCTAATCTTCTTCACCAGTGGAGCAGCAGGGCCGTCTAGAAGGGAGGGGTCACTCCCGTCTCCTCCCCCTGAGTCCGGTCAGGAGGAGTGACTCGTAAAGCAGCGGAGCCGGTAAAACCGTGGTCCAAGCCTGAGGCCGGCTTGAAAATCAACCGTAGCCACGGCTTGAAAATCAACCGTGGTCCAAGCCTGAGGCCGGCTTGAAAATCAACCGTGGTCCAAGCCTGAGGCCGGCTTGAAAATCAACCGTAGCCACGGCTTGAAAATCAACCGTAGCCACGTCAGGACTGCTTTAGATGAAGTGGTGGGGTGGGCTGGACCGTAGCCTGGGCCTACGGCCGGAGGGGTCAAAGATCCCCCCGTTGCCGTGTGAGGGCCGGATGATGTGTAGTACACATCACCGAAGGAGGGAGCTGAGACAGCTCGGTCATCAGAGATGACAGAGGATCACAGGCTATGTGCGGAGGAGCAAGTCCCCGACGGTCCAGCCCCCAGGATGGGCGATGATGCTCCAGTGGAGGCCAATCCGGGTCCTCTTCAAGAGATGGGGGGCATGAGCGTGAGTGAATGGATGCACCTGAGTGTGTGAGTGCGTGTCCTACCTTGGCCCGGTAGCTAACCTAATCTAGGGGGAGCCTGCCTGAAAATTTAAAAAGCCTATCCAGGGCCTGGTTTTGATGAGTAGAGGACATCTGCACTTGTCGTGCTGCTGGGGAGGAAAGGGGGGTTAATGGACAGGACACATGAGTGCCATGAATGCAATAAGTGAGGGCACTCTGGGGAAGAGCGCCGCAGACATACATGAGTATGTGGAAGACAGGGCATGGGAGACAGAATTAAACCCTGGGCGTGGGGGTGTGCGTGTGTGAGAGAGCGAGAGAGAGAGAGAGAGCAGTTTAGAGGAGAGCAGGTAGAGGGAGATCAGTTAGAGAGAGAACAGCTAGGGATTTTTCTGTTGAGCGCACGTGTGTGTGGGTGTGTGGGAGAGAGAGAGAGCAAGAGAGGGGCTCTTCCGAGCAAATAAAAGGTGTAGTCAAAAACGCAGAACTCCACTCCCTGGGAGGTGCCTTCCTGCTGGCACCTACCACAACATTAAGCAGGGAATCGTGAGGTTCTAACCGGCCACGACTGCAGTTTCGCTCTCCTCAGAGCTCTTCAGGTAGCAAAGTATGAAATAAAAACGTTATGCAGGTCAAGGGCCGTCCTACGACTAAGGACTATCAAGAACTCAGGGGTGACGACAAAAAGCGTCATCCCCCCTGTGCCTTGGGCGCCCACCAGAATCGGTAATCTCAATTAAACATCTAGGGAAAAGAGGAGACAAGAGAGAGAGAGAGAGAGAGAGAGAGTGTGTGTGTGTGTGTGTGTATGGAAGACAACATGGATGGACCGCGTGTGATAGGCGACCAAGGAACTGTGAAAGGAGAATGGTGCACAGGTTAGGGTTAGTGTGGTACCAGAGTGGATCTGTAAGGAAAAAGGTGTGTGAATTAAAATTAGTAGGAAGGCCAGGGAGAGCCGAAGACACCGAAACCATAGGCCCAAAAGGGAGGTGAGAGGGAAACAAAGAGAGAGAACGGCCTAGGGTTGGGGTGAGGAGACTAAGGAGGAGGTAGGGGGGAGGGTGGGAGGAAAGACACCAGGGCGGGACCTATGGTTAGGTAAGAGGAAGGAGGGGTTGGGGTTAGGGTAAATAGGTCGGTAAGGAGGTAGGGGGTAAGGAGAGATGGAAACAAGGTCAGCAGGGTTAAGGTTAGAGCAGGAGAGGAGAGGCCGAAAGAAGAACCATCAGTGAATATCAGTATGGGATGTGGGTGGAAAGGAGAGACGGGCTCCACAACATGAGTGTGGAGGTGTGGTGGAGGGACTCACAAATGGCCACAGGTGAAGGAACGTAGAGAAGAGTGTCCAGCGTCCATGCAGGGGAGGAGTCCACTTGTAGATGGGAAGCCCGGGTGAATAGACGAGCAACGAATGGGCTGGTGTGATCATGACATGGCACAGTCAACAATGACCCGCACGCAGTCACAACACAGCCATGCTATACCACAGGAGATAGATAACTACCCCGTGGAAAAATAGCATATTGAGAATCCCACGATGCAGACTGAATCCAGGGTTGTGGCGATGCCAAGCCGCAGAGAGCACAGGCAGCATCCAGAGAACAGGTCCACCACTCCGAAAGGTCAAAGGTCAAAAGCTCCCAGGGGTCAGAACCACACGTACGTCAGGTCCCCCAGTCACAACGGCCACCCACGGTGCAGGGTGTTTAAGGGTCACGTCCGATATTCCCCCAGCCTGGCAAAGGGTCACAAGCTGATCTTCCCCCGCGCACACACACCACCCATGCAAATCAGAGGTGCTTGGTCAAAGAACGTCACCCAGGCACCCGCCACCGGCGCAATGCTCAGGTCACATCCGATATTCCCAGGCACTGCAACCAGCGTAAGCAACGCCCTAGTAACGGTAGACCAAGGCTTCTGCAAGGGGCCAGAGGCCCCACCGAAGGCGCGAGCGGCAGGGGAGCAAAGTGACGCGACCGTAGAACGTGACCCCCCAGAGCCAAAGGCCAGAGACAGTCAGAGCAGGAACCGTCCAGCAGATGGTGCCACAGAGAGGGAGAGCGGTGCTTCACATAGGCCGTGAAGTTGGTGGAGCAGCTCAGCTTATGTAGTTTGACCCCGTGGGGACACGTCCTCCCGGGTCCAAGGAGGGACGGCGGGTAGATGAACCAGAGCTGAGATCAGCCTGGGGTTGAAGAAAGGCGCAGTGTAACACAGACGTAGGACCCGTCATGGTAGAGGTGAATGCAAATCTTCTGGGATGTGAGCAGGCTACCATTAAGCAGGTCTTCCCGATGACAGAGTGCAACTGTTTCCACACTACGCCGACCGCCACCCTGAGAGGTCCTCCCCCTGCGTACTACTACTTGGCCCATTCGTCGATACCATAGCAGACAGACACCCCCGCCCAGAACGGACGTTTGTGGAGTGAATGCGGAGGACGTCAGGGACAGTTCGTCGATTGAGGCATAGATAGGAAGAGAGGTCAGATGCGTAGTGAAACGCAGTCAATGACGGTCTATTTTGCCCACGACAGGAGGTGCTGTCTCTCTCCCAGAAGACCCGTCATCGGCTTCAGCGTGGCTCGGTGGTGTCCCGCCCCGGGGAAGGCGTGGTACCGGGGGGAGCGTGGCCTAGTTACCACCCGAGGGTCCAGAGAAGGCCGTCTGGGGGCGGGGTCAGGACACGTCCACGGCCGGTCCAGCAGACACAGGAAAGGTGGGTATGACACTCCATGATGTGACAAGACCCGCTCCGGCTGTGAGTGTAGGCCTCGTGCCGTCACTAGAAGACGGGGAGGCCGAGAGGAGTAGAGAGGCCAGGGGTCGAAGGTCAAGTGGAGTGCCCAGCAGGTCAAGCCCCCTGTTCAGGAGGGCCTTCTTCTGTGGGGGCATGTTTATAGGTGGGGGCAAGGCTATAGCAGGGTGGCCCTCGGACCGTCAGTGCGGTGCAGAGTGTCTCTGTTCTTCAGCCCGAGAGCTATGGTGTGGGGAGAGGAGTCCCCTACCCAACGACCGCTCCAATCAGGGCCACGATGGTGGAGTGTGTGACACTCCGTGTGTGGGGAGTGTGTGGGGGGGTCCGATCCCCCTGTGTGTATTAAGCCTACCGTCGGTGCGGTGCAGAGTGTCTCTGTTCTTCAGCCCGAGAGCTTGTGTGAGGAGAGGAGCTCCCCACTGCTTCGATCGGGGCCATGCCGGTAAAGGGCATTCTGACCTACGTGTTGAGTGTAGAGGGCGTGCGAGGCCCGGTCCCCCTTGGGACTATAGCCGTATACCCCGAAGAGGCGTTTCGTTGGCCCGCCCGCTGGGTCTCCAATGTAACCGCGAGGATCTGGCAGGATGAAGCAGTTGGCCGTGAGTTGTCACGTGCACTTATGAAGTTTCAACACCGTTTCCCTCGCTGAGTCGAACCCGATTGTAGGCCGGTCTCTCTCCAGAATCCCACGACGACGACCATCTTCTTGCGTCTGCATGCTAATGCGTCAGCGTCAACACTCACAGTCCGTGTCTATCCCAGGGAGGACTGCAGCGCACGCGAGGGGGAAGCGTCCATCTTCCAGACTACGCTGTGTTACACGTGGGGACTGAGCGCCCGTGGAGAGAGGTGGGGCTTACGCAACAAGGAATCCGACGTTCCCCTGAGGGGTAATTCGGTGGCCCCCCAATGGGGCCTCAGCGGCATGGCCCTACATGCGCTGGCTGGGTTAGGTGTTATCTCTGATGCCCCCCGCGCCAAGCAGTTCAGTACTTCGACCCGCATAGGCTTAGGGGGAAATGCACTCGTATCCTAGAGCCATGTAGATCTTCCACCAGAGGGGGTAGGGGAGTAGACCCCCTCCAGGACCCCAAAGGGGTCCCAGGCCTGTAGACCCTGTTGCGCTCGCGGCCCAGGGTAAGTAAAGGCCTAAGCACTAAAGAGGACGTTAGTAACCGATGGGTACATGGATGACCACCCCCGAATCCACTGATGGACGTGTGCGCACCACAGGGTCTAAGCAGGAGCGTGCTCTGAGGTCTTCTGTCCCCACAAGAGAGGATCCCCCCGAGAGAGGTAGGTGACCCCGGGTGTCAAGGTTCACTCGTGGGTGGCAGAGGTGACCGGCCACCGTAGTACATGCCACATCCGAGTGTAGACACAGGGGGGTTCCCCTCGTCCAATCCGAAGCGCGCAGCGCCGAGGCAATCCAATCCGAAGCGCGCAGCGCCGAGGCGCGCAGCGCCGAGGTGCCGCGCTGAGGTAGTCCATCTAATCTTCTTCACCAGTGGAGCAGCAGGGCCGTCTAGAAGGGAGGGGTCACTCCCGTCTCCTCCCCCTGAGTCCGGTCAGGAGGAGTGACTCGTAAAGCAGCGGAGCCGGTAAAACCGTGGTCCAAGCCTGAGGCCGGCTTGAAAATCAACCGTAGCCACGGCTTGAAAATCAACCGTGGTCCAAGCCTGAGGCCGGCTTGAAAATCAACCGTGGTCCAAGCCTGAGGCCGGCTTGAAAATCAACCGTAGCCACGGCTTGAAAATCAACCGTAGCCACGTCAGGACTGCTTTAGATGAAGTGGTGGGGTGGGCTGGACCGTAGCCTGGGCCTACGGCCGGAGGGGTCAAAGATCCCCCCGTTGCCGTGTGAGGGCCGGATGATGTGTAGTACACATCACCGAAGGAGGGAGCTGAGACAGCTCGGTCATCAGAGATGACAGAGGATCACAGGCTATGTGCGGAGGAGCAAGTCCCCGACGGTCCAGCCCCCAGGATGGGCGATGATGCTCCAGTGGAGGCCAATCCGGGTCCTCTTCAAGAGATGGGGGGCATGAGCGTGAGTGAATGGATGCACCTGAGTGTGTGAGTGCGTGTCCTACCTTGGCCCGGTAGCTAACCTAATCTAGGGGGAGCCTGCCTGAAAATTTAAAAAGCCTATCCAGGGCCTGGTTTTGATGAGTAGAGGACATCTGCACTTGTCGTGCTGCTGGGGAGGAAAGGGGGGTTAATGGACAGGACACATGAGTGCCATGAATGCAATAAGTGAGGGCACTCTGGGGAAGAGCGCCGCAGACATACATGAGTATGTGGAAGACAGGGCATGGGAGACAGAATTAAACCCTGGGCGTGGGGGTGTGCGTGTGTGAGAGAGCGAGAGAGAGAGAGAGAGCAGTTTAGAGGAGAGCAGGTAGAGGGAGATCAGTTAGAGAGAGAACAGCTAGGGATTTTTCTGTTGAGCGCACGTGTGTGTGGGTGTGTGGGAGAGAGAGAGAGCAAGAGAGGGGCTCTTCCGAGCAAATAAAAGGTGTAGTCAAAAACGCAGAACTCCACTCCCTGGGAGGTGCCTTCCTGCTGGCACCTACCACAACATTAAGCAGGGAATCGTGAGGTTCTAACCGGCCACGACTGCAGTTTCGCTCTCCTCAGAGCTCTTCAGGTAGCAAAGTATGAAATAAAAACGTTATGCAGGTCAAGGGCCGTCCTACGACTAAGGACTATCAAGAACTCAGGGGTGACGACAAAAAGCGTCATCCCCCCTGTGCCTTGGGCGCCCACCAGAATCGGTAATCTCAATTAAACATCTAGGGAAAAGAGGAGACAAGAGAGAGAGAGAGAGAGAGAGAGAGTGTGTGTGTGTGTGTGTGTATGGAAGACAACATGGATGGACCGCGTGTGATAGGCGACCAAGGAACTGTGAAAGGAGAATGGTGCACAGGTTAGGGTTAGTGTGGTACCAGAGTGGATCTGTAAGGAAAAAGGTGTGTGAATTAAAATTAGTAGGAAGGCCAGGGAGAGCCGAAGACACCGAAACCATAGGCCCAAAAGGGAGGTGAGAGGGAAACAAAGAGAGAGAACGGCCTAGGGTTGGGGTGAGGAGACTAAGGAGGAGGTAGGGGGGAGGGTGGGAGGAAAGACACCAGGGCGGGACCTATGGTTAGGTAAGAGGAAGGAGGGGTTGGGGTTAGGGTAAATAGGTCGGTAAGGAGGTAGGGGGTAAGGAGAGATGGAAACAAGGTCAGCAGGGTTAAGGTTAGAGCAGGAGAGGAGAGGCCGAAAGAAGAACCATCAGTGAATATCAGTATGGGATGTGGGTGGAAAGGAGAGACGGGCTCCACAACATGAGTGTGGAGGTGTGGTGGAGGGACTCACAAATGGCCACAGGTGAAGGAACGTAGAGAAGAGTGTCCAGCGTCCATGCAGGGGAGGAGTCCACTTGTAGATGGGAAGCCCGGGTGAATAGACGAGCAACGAATGGGCTGGTGTGATCATGACATGGCACAGTCAACAATGACCCGCACGCAGTCACAACACAGCCATGCTATACCACAGGAGATAGATAACTACCCCGTGGAAAAATAGCATATTGAGAATCCCACGATGCAGACTGAATCCAGGGTTGTGGCGATGCCAAGCCGCAGAGAGCACAGGCAGCATCCAGAGAACAGGTCCACCACTCCGAAAGGTCAAAGGTCAAAAGCTCCCAGGGGTCAGAACCACACGTACGTCAGGTCCCCCAGTCACAACGGCCACCCACGGTGCAGGGTGTTTAAGGGTCACGTCCGATATTCCCCCAGCCTGGCAAAGGGTCACAAGCTGATCTTCCCCCGCGCACACACACCACCCATGCAAATCAGAGGTGCTTGGTCAAAGAACGTCACCCAGGCACCCGCCACCGGCGCAATGCTCAGGTCACATCCGATATTCCCAGGCACTGCAACCAGCGTAAGCAACGCCCTAGTAACGGTAGACCAAGGCTTCTGCAAGGGGCCAGAGGCCCCACCGAAGGCGCGAGCGGCAGGGGAGCAAAGTGACGCGACCGTAGAACGTGACCCCCCAGAGCCAAAGGCCAGAGACAGTCAGAGCAGGAACCGTCCAGCAGATGGTGCCACAGAGAGGGAGAGCGGTGCTTCACATAGGCCGTGAAGTTGGTGGAGCAGCTCAGCTTATGTAGTTTGACCCCGTGGGGACACGTCCTCCCGGGTCCAAGGAGGGACGGCGGGTAGATGAACCAGAGCTGAGATCAGCCTGGGGTTGAAGAAAGGCGCAGTGTAACACAGACGTAGGACCCGTCATGGTAGAGGTGAATGCAAATCTTCTGGGATGTGAGCAGGCTACCATTAAGCAGGTCTTCCCGATGACAGAGTGCAACTGTTTCCACACTACGCCGACCGCCACCCTGAGAGGTCCTCCCCCTGCGTACTACTACTTGGCCCATTCGTCGATACCATAGCAGACAGACACCCCCGCCCAGAACGGACGTTTGTGGAGTGAATGCGGAGGACGTCAGGGACAGTTCGTCGATTGAGGCATAGATAGGAAGAGAGGTCAGATGCGTAGTGAAACGCAGTCAATGACGGTCTATTTTGCCCACGACAGGAGGTGCTGTCTCTCTCCCAGAAGACCCGTCATCGGCTTCAGCGTGGCTCGGTGGTGTCCCGCCCCGGGGAAGGCGTGGTACCGGGGGGAGCGTGGCCTAGTTACCACCCGAGGGTCCAGAGAAGGCCGTCTGGGGGCGGGGTCAGGACACGTCCACGGCCGGTCCAGCAGACACAGGAAAGGTGGGTATGACACTCCATGATGTGACAAGACCCGCTCCGGCTGTGAGTGTAGGCCTCGTGCCGTCACTAGAAGACGGGGAGGCCGAGAGGAGTAGAGAGGCCAGGGGTCGAAGGTCAAGTGGAGTGCCCAGCAGGTCAAGCCCCCTGTTCAGGAGGGCCTTCTTCTGTGGGGGCATGTTTATAGGTGGGGGCAAGGCTATAGCAGGGTGGCCCTCGGACCGTCAGTGCGGTGCAGAGTGTCTCTGTTCTTCAGCCCGAGAGCTATGGTGTGGGGAGAGGAGTCCCCTACCCAACGACCGCTCCAATCAGGGCCACGATGGTGGAGTGTGTGACACTCCGTGTGTGGGGAGTGTGTGGGGGGGTCCGATCCCCCTGTGTGTATTAAGCCTACCGTCGGTGCGGTGCAGAGTGTCTCTGTTCTTCAGCCCGAGAGCTTGTGTGAGGAGAGGAGCTCCCCACTGCTTCGATCGGGGCCATGCCGGTAAAGGGCATTCTGACCTACGTGTTGAGTGTAGAGGGCGTGCGAGGCCCGGTCCCCCTTGGGACTATAGCCGTATACCCCGAAGAGGCGTTTCGTTGGCCCGCCCGCTGGGTCTCCAATGTAACCGCGAGGATCTGGCAGGATGAAGCAGTTGGCCGTGAGTTGTCACGTGCACTTATGAAGTTTCAACACCGTTTCCCTCGCTGAGTCGAACCCGATTGTAGGCCGGTCTCTCTCCAGAATCCCACGACGACGACCATCTTCTTGCGTCTGCATGCTAATGCGTCAGCGTCAACACTCACAGTCCGTGTCTATCCCAGGGAGGACTGCAGCGCACGCGAGGGGGAAGCGTCCATCTTCCAGACTACGCTGTGTTACACGTGGGGACTGAGCGCCCGTGGAGAGAGGTGGGGCTTACGCAACAAGGAATCCGACGTTCCCCTGAGGGGTAATTCGGTGGCCCCCCAATGGGGCCTCAGCGGCATGGCCCTACATGCGCTGGCTGGGTTAGGTGTTATCTCTGATGCCCCCCGCGCCAAGCAGTTCAGTACTTCGACCCGCATAGGCTTAGGGGGAAATGCACTCGTATCCTAGAGCCATGTAGATCTTCCACCAGAGGGGGTAGGGGAGTAGACCCCCTCCAGGACCCCAAAGGGGTCCCAGGCCTGTAGACCCTGTTGCGCTCGCGGCCCAGGGTAAGTAAAGGCCTAAGCACTAAAGAGGACGTTAGTAACCGATGGGTACATGGATGACCACCCCCGAATCCACTGATGGACGTGTGCGCACCACAGGGTCTAAGCAGGAGCGTGCTCTGAGGTCTTCTGTCCCCACAAGAGAGGATCCCCCCGAGAGAGGTAGGTGACCCCGGGTGTCAAGGTTCACTCGTGGGTGGCAGAGGTGACCGGCCACCGTAGTACATGCCACATCCGAGTGTAGACACAGGGGGGTTCCCCTCGTCCAATCCGAAGCGCGCAGCGCCGAGGCAATCCAATCCGAAGCGCGCAGCGCCGAGGCGCGCAGCGCCGAGGTGCCGCGCTGAGGTAGTCCATCTAATCTTCTTCACCAGTGGAGCAGCAGGGCCGTCTAGAAGGGAGGGGTCACTCCCGTCTCCTCCCCCTGAGTCCGGTCAGGAGGAGTGACTCGTAAAGCAGCGGAGCCGGTAAAACCGTGGTCCAAGCCTGAGGCCGGCTTGAAAATCAACCGTAGCCACGGCTTGAAAATCAACCGTGGTCCAAGCCTGAGGCCGGCTTGAAAATCAACCGTGGTCCAAGCCTGAGGCCGGCTTGAAAATCAACCGTAGCCACGGCTTGAAAATCAACCGTAGCCACGTCAGGACTGCTTTAGATGAAGTGGTGGGGTGGGCTGGACCGTAGCCTGGGCCTACGGCCGGAGGGGTCAAAGATCCCCCCGTTGCCGTGTGAGGGCCGGATGATGTGTAGTACACATCACCGAAGGAGGGAGCTGAGACAGCTCGGTCATCAGAGATGACAGAGGATCACAGGCTATGTGCGGAGGAGCAAGTCCCCGACGGTCCAGCCCCCAGGATGGGCGATGATGCTCCAGTGGAGGCCAATCCGGGTCCTCTTCAAGAGATGGGGGGCATGAGCGTGAGTGAATGGATGCACCTGAGTGTGTGAGTGCGTGTCCTACCTTGGCCCGGTAGCTAACCTAATCTAGGGGGAGCCTGCCTGAAAATTTAAAAAGCCTATCCAGGGCCTGGTTTTGATGAGTAGAGGACATCTGCACTTGTCGTGCTGCTGGGGAGGAAAGGGGGGTTAATGGACAGGACACATGAGTGCCATGAATGCAATAAGTGAGGGCACTCTGGGGAAGAGCGCCGCAGACATACATGAGTATGTGGAAGACAGGGCATGGGAGACAGAATTAAACCCTGGGCGTGGGGGTGTGCGTGTGTGAGAGAGCGAGAGAGAGAGAGAGAGCAGTTTAGAGGAGAGCAGGTAGAGGGAGATCAGTTAGAGAGAGAACAGCTAGGGATTTTTCTGTTGAGCGCACGTGTGTGTGGGTGTGTGGGAGAGAGAGAGAGCAAGAGAGGGGCTCTTCCGAGCAAATAAAAGGTGTAGTCAAAAACGCAGAACTCCACTCCCTGGGAGGTGCCTTCCTGCTGGCACCTACCACAACATTAAGCAGGGAATCGTGAGGTTCTAACCGGCCACGACTGCAGTTTCGCTCTCCTCAGAGCTCTTCAGGTAGCAAAGTATGAAATAAAAACGTTATGCAGGTCAAGGGCCGTCCTACGACTAAGGACTATCAAGAACTCAGGGGTGACGACAAAAAGCGTCATCCCCCCTGTGCCTTGGGCGCCCACCAGAATCGGTAATCTCAATTAAACATCTAGGGAAAAGAGGAGACAAGAGAGAGAGAGAGAGAGAGAGAGAGTGTGTGTGTGTGTGTGTGTATGGAAGACAACATGGATGGACCGCGTGTGATAGGCGACCAAGGAACTGTGAAAGGAGAATGGTGCACAGGTTAGGGTTAGTGTGGTACCAGAGTGGATCTGTAAGGAAAAAGGTGTGTGAATTAAAATTAGTAGGAAGGCCAGGGAGAGCCGAAGACACCGAAACCATAGGCCCAAAAGGGAGGTGAGAGGGAAACAAAGAGAGAGAACGGCCTAGGGTTGGGGTGAGGAGACTAAGGAGGAGGTAGGGGGGAGGGTGGGAGGAAAGACACCAGGGCGGGACCTATGGTTAGGTAAGAGGAAGGAGGGGTTGGGGTTAGGGTAAATAGGTCGGTAAGGAGGTAGGGGGTAAGGAGAGATGGAAACAAGGTCAGCAGGGTTAAGGTTAGAGCAGGAGAGGAGAGGCCGAAAGAAGAACCATCAGTGAATATCAGTATGGGATGTGGGTGGAAAGGAGAGACGGGCTCCACAACATGAGTGTGGAGGTGTGGTGGAGGGACTCACAAATGGCCACAGGTGAAGGAACGTAGAGAAGAGTGTCCAGCGTCCATGCAGGGGAGGAGTCCACTTGTAGATGGGAAGCCCGGGTGAATAGACGAGCAACGAATGGGCTGGTGTGATCATGACATGGCACAGTCAACAATGACCCGCACGCAGTCACAACACAGCCATGCTATACCACAGGAGATAGATAACTACCCCGTGGAAAAATAGCATATTGAGAATCCCACGATGCAGACTGAATCCAGGGTTGTGGCG
>NW_026911488.1:0-16952 GCF_963692335.1 Osmerus eperlanus | reverse complement strand
AATTTTCTTTTAACCTTTGCAATGTGGGGGGTCTGAGACAGCCTAGCTGTTAAAAGAAAATGCTTCACTTTGTCTTTGTATGCAGTAAATCTGTCGCAATACGACGGTGGGTCACAATGACTGATGGGTCAGAATGACCCGAAGATAACACAAGGGTTAATAATCATACCAGCATCCTGAAAGCAGACATGAAAAGGGATTTGTAGTACCGGTATATGAAGACTATTTTTTCCAGAGGGTTCCTCTATGGTTGCTCCTGGTCTATAAAGCGCTTCTTTTTTAAAGTAAATAATCGACTATCGTTCTACAACTGAAAACATTTCTCTGTTTAAGTCAGAGATTGTTTCTCTCTTGCCTTCCCATCTGACATCCATGCACACTCTCTTTTCCTGTCTCCCCAGCATTGACCATCCATCCGTGGTAAAAACAATGAATAAAGCGATTTTCAAATGAGAAGTATTACAGCATGTAATCTACCAAAACAAAAGCCCAGGCAGCCCGCTGTGACTGTGAGAGAAAAAGAAAATGGCTTCCCTGGTCGTAGCCGGGGGTTCGCATGCCAGACCAAACCGGTTCCTCCCTGTTCCTCCTGGCTCCTCCCTGTTCCTCCTGGCTCCTCCCTGTTCCTCCTGGCTCCTCCCTGTTCCTCCTGGCTCTTCCCTGTTCCTACTGGCTCCTCCCTGTTCCTCCTGGCTCCTCCCTGTTCCTCCTGGCTCCTCCCTGTTCCTCCTGGCTCCTCCCTGTTTCTTCCTGGCTGGTTGACATCCCAGATGAGGTGCTAGCAGCGGAGGAAGCACCTGAGAGCAGGCTGAGGACTTTTCCACACACACCAACCTCACACACCAACCTCACACACCACCCTCACTCACACACACCACCCTGACTCACACACACTACCCTCACACACACACCCACCCACCCTCACACACACCCTCACCTCACACACACACACACATCACCCTCACACACACTCACACACACATCACCCTCACACACCATCCTCACACACACACACACACAAACACACCCTCACACACACAAACACACATCCTCACACACCCTCACACACACACCCCCTCACACACACACCCCCTCACACACCACCCTCACACACACATCACCCTCACACCACCCTCACACACACACACACACACACAAACACACCCTCACACACACACACACACATCCTCACACACCCTCACACACACACACCCTCACACAGACACCCCCTCACACACCACCCTCACACACACACACCCTCACACAGACACCCCCTCACACACCACCCTCACACACACATCACCCTCACACACACACCCCCTCACACACCACCCTCACACAGACACCCCCTCACACACCACCCTCACACACCACCCTCACACACCCTCACACACCACCCTCACACATCACCCTCACACATCACCCTCACACACACATCACCCTCACACACACATCACCCTCACACACACACACACACACACACCACCCTCACACACACATCACCCTCACACACACATCACCCTCACACACACACACACACACCACCCTCACACACACACCACCCTCACACACACATCACCCTCACACACACACACCCTCACACACACATCACCCTCACACACACACCACCCTCACACACACATCACCCTCACACACCACCCTCACACATCACCCTCACACACCACCCTCACACACCACCCTCACACACCACCCTCACACACACACCCTCACACACCACCCTCACACACATTACATATAACATCCATGTAGAGGCTGGTCGGGAGTGCTGTGTTTGATTGACAGCTGGGTCTGACCCTAGCAGGAAACATCGTGGCATTTTCGCCCCATTTAAGATTAGGGGGAGGAGGGCTGAAGAAGGTGAGGGGGGGGAGGCAGGACTGGTAATTGCTGGTTTGCGCCACATGACCGCGCTCATTTGACACTTACTGCAGGTTTTCTTTCTATCTTTCTTTCTGTCTTTCTTTTGACATGCACAGTTCCAACCTTGCTCAGGGTCTAGGTCAGCCGGTCTCTAAATTTCAACCTTCACGGTCCTGCTTCACCACCTCCCCCCCACCCACCCCTCCACCCCTCACCTCCCCCCGCCCACCCCTCGACCCCTCACCTCCCCCCCGCACACCCCTCCACCCCTCACCTCCCCCCCACCCACCCCTCCACCCCTCACCTCCCCCCCGCACACCACTCCCCCCCGCACACCCCTCCACCCCTCACATCCCCCCCGCCCACCCCTCCAGAACATCGATGCAACTGCCTTGGAGAGAAGACTACTGTCATGTTGTTCATATAGGCTTATCACCATGACTACATGTCTATACATGATCTGTCTCCTCTATGCCCGTCATGTCTGGACTGGAGGAACCATCTGGACACAAATCTTCTTCTTTTGTTCTCTCCCACGTATTGTGAAGAAGCTCCATGGAAACACCACAGAACATGTATGTTTGCGTTTCAGTCTTTCTTTTCCTTTTTTTTTTGGTCTTTCAAACGACATTCTTCCCTTCTGCCCACATCCTCCTCTATTTAGATCCTCATCACATGACTCAGAGGGAGAGGGACAAAAGCGCCGCTTTCGATTGGAGTGATGCTGAGTGGTGATCAAGCTGCTCTCTGATTGGAGGGCGATCTGTAGTGCGTCGCTTTCGATTGGAGTGATGCTGAGTGGTGATCAAGCTGCTCTCTGATTGGAGGGCGATCTGTAGTGCGTCTCTAGCTGTTGGATAATCATGCAGGTTTTACCTGTTTCTGGAAATACATTATTGTCATCATGCTGTGTGGCACCAAATGCTTGTATTGTGTTTTCCATTTACCCCCGTCCCCAACTGCACACAAACACACACACACACTCTCTCTCTCACACACACACACACATACACACACTCACACACACAAACTCCCTCCCGACTGAAAGTTATTAATTTCTAATGAGTGGGACCTTGAACACCTCCGTTATGACAAGGTTTGTTTTGGTATTTTAATACTTAGACGGTGGTAAATTCAAAATTAATTATGCATGAATTTGATGCATAAATTAAATGGGTAGAAATGTTGCGAAACGAAAAAGAAAAAAAAGAAAATCTGAGGCGATCAAAAGCGACAATGTCAGAAATATTTTCTCGTGTGCAGAAGATGGGAAAATGCGTGTTTGTTTTCGGGTCAGTGGGAATGTTAATTAGAAAAGGTTTTTTGTCTTTATGTCTCCGTGCATGAGCAGTGTGAGAGGAATGAGATTGGTGGCGTCGTGAGCTTGTCTCTGCTGCATCGTAAATGACTGTTCGTCAGCTGGAAGGACGTTTTCAATGACAGCTCGTCTGAAGAGGAGCCCTTCTCTGTCTTCCCACAGTTAAATACTCCCGACACAAACCTCAGACAAGAATTTAATAAATACAACCACAGACAAGTACTAATAAATACAATCCTCAGTAAATACTAAGTAAAAACCATCTACAACAACTAAATATCAAGCGTAGCAAAATAGTTGGGGGGATGGATATAGCTCAAGGTGGATGAGGGCAGTTCTAGGGGTCTGGGTGGATGAGGGCAGTTCTAGGGGTCTGGGTGGATGATGGAGGAGATGATTGGGTGCCCGTCTTTGACCAGGGCAACTGTGTGTTCTGTGGGCTACAACAACAGGAGTCTACAGTATTTGTAAGTGTGTTGTGTGTGTGTATGCGTAAGATGTGTGGCTGTGGGTTTGTGTATGTGCATGTGTGTGTATGAGGTGTGTGTGTGTGGAATGTGTGTGTGTGTGAGTGTGTGTATATGGTAAGTGTGTGTGTGTGTGTGTGTGTGTGTGTGTGGTAAGTGTGTGTGTGTGTGTGTGTGAGTGTGTGGTGAGTGTGTGTGTGTGTGTGAGCTGTGTCTGCAGAAAGCAGTGGAGCGAGACAGTCGTCTACAAACATTGAAAGCCTCAGAAGGCATTGTGACGCTCCATTGGTCAAGAGACTGGAACACGACACACAGAGGAGAACGATTCAGAGCGAGAAAAAAAGAGAGAGAGAAAGAAAGACAGAAAGGAAGAGAGATAGAGAAAAAATGAAAGAGAGGGAAAGAGAGAGAGAGAATGACACAGACAGAAGAAAAGAAAGTGAAGGAAAAGAGAGAGAGAGATGGAACCACACTCATACTCTCAAGGTACTTTACTCTCCTTCTGGGATTGCTGTTCTCTCTCTGTCTCTCTCTCTCCCCCCCCCTCTCTCTCTCTCTCTCTCTCTCTCTCTCTCTCTCTCCCCCCTCTCTCTCTCTCTCTCTCTCTCTCTCTCTCTCTTTCCATCTCTCTCTTTCCCCCCCTGTCTCTCTTTCTCTGTCTCTCTCGTATCTCCCTTTCTTGCTCTCTGTTTTGTTCTCTCCCTTAATCTCACATAGAAGTTAGTCAGGTAATCAAAGTAATCATGTTTGTAGCATGCTGTCCTCTGTGCTCCACAACGCACATCTGCCCTGGAGGTTCAATTCCTCCCCAGTTTGGGAGGAATTGTTACACGTATGTGATGAATGATTCCTCATATGTGAGTGATCACATGATTATGTCGTGTTTAGATGTATGATAGGAGTGAGCCCATGCACGTACTGCCTCAGCGCCCTCCAGCTATCTAGTCACCTTTTCTTCCATCCCTCTCTGTGTCTTCAGCCTCCACTCACAAATAAGCAACATGGAATCTCTCGCCTGGTAATTACTCCACACCCCAGATGTAATGCATTCTTCTATGAGTATTCTTCTTGTGATTATCTGTGGTAACAAAGTGTGTCCAGCCAGCGTGTCCGGGCGAGGCAGGTTATCAAGTGAACACACCAGGAATCACATCAACCATCTGCTCCCAGCCCACCACTCTGTCACCATGGAAATGAAAACATTACACACACCATTATGGGATGTTATCTCTGAGAGCCCCCCCCCCCCCCCCTCCTTGGTGTATTGTGGAAACAGATGCAAGGTTTGCAGTGATAAGCCCCAGACACATGTGTCCTGTAGGTAAGCATGGACCAGCTGCCCAGCGGTAGTGTTGCATGGTTATATCATTATTTAATACCATGTTGTATGATCGTGAAATACTAACAAGTCTGTGTGGGAAGCCCCATCAATTCATTACATGTCAAGTTGTTACTGAATGAAAACGAGAAAGCTGTGTTTAATTAATGAATTAAGTTGATATATAATGATTTAATAAATTAAAACACGATGCTTGTTGGATGCGGCTGACACGTATTAAAGATTGTTTTCCGTCCAAAACCTTCCAACAACTGAAATCTATAAAACGTCCCCTTGTTATTTTATTTAAATGTTCATATTTTTTTCGGCATTGATTTCTTTTTCGTTTTCCCAGTCAAATGCAATGTCTCATTAGCTGTGAGAGGAACCATGAGCAGTGTAGTCAGACAGTTAGCTCAACACATGGGTCCAGTGGTGTTTAACCTGTTTACGCTCCTGTTTCGCCCGCGAGACAAAAATGCTGCCTCCCCCTTCCTCAGTTACGACGCACTAAATTCTAAAAAATATATTTTTTAGACGCTACACATGTTATACATCGTTGGAAAGCTACGATTCTTGTGCTTCCATTGAAATAAACCAATTCAAGATCAAGTCGCAATAGCAAGCAAAGTCAACGTCTTTTTCCGGTGAACATTCCTTCAACAATGCCAAAGAAAAAAGTTGTACTCACCCTAAGTTGTTCAAATAGGTCCAGGTGTGCAAATCATGCCATCAAAACTTGATCTGCGTAAGTCCCAAGGGTTCAAAGTATCTAACCATGTAAAGTAATTCGTCCAAATACAATGTTTTACGTTCATGAATAGCCATTATCCTTTGTTTCATTATGCAAGTTAGCCGACGGAAGAAACAACTTGTTCACATAAAAGTGTTATTTTCTCCGATTTATCAACGGAGTATTTACAAAATGAAGGTCTCAAAATGTCCGTTGAACCCTCCCCTTTTGATTGACACCTTGTTCGACCCAATAGGAGCTTCCATGCCCCGTTGACAGCCCTCTAAAGCCAACTAGGTCTGTGCGTCCTGCCCCCCCCCGCCCCCCCCCCCCCACACTCGTTCTAAACAAATTTCTCGAACTGGCTTCGACTGGCTCTGAAATTAGCTCGTTAGCCTTGTAGCTGACAGCTAGCTGAAAATGCCAATACCTCATTTGTATGCGTCTGTGGAGCCTTCAAAATAACAGTCGATTGCGCAATATGGTTGACAGAATCAGTGTTCTTTGTGCGCCAATCCTTGGAATCAGATAAAGCACTCCAATGTGTTCATGCTTCAGTTTTTGTGTTTCAGTATTACTAATTAGGGATTTAGCTATTATATATGATATTTCTAAGTACCAGAGATGGGCCAGAGATAACAATTATGAAAAATAATACCTTTTTATTTGACCTTGACCTTGGTTACAAAGGGTCATTTTGGAGTCTCCAAAAGACCCTTTTAGAAAATTCCTGGATGTACTCTTATAAAAACATGTGTCAAATATGAATATATTGTGGTATTATGTTTGACTTTTGATTTGAATTGGGTAAGGCTTCAACCTGTGGTCCAATTTAGTCTTCCAGATAATACCTACCACCTCTAGGCCTCTTCAGGCCTCTGTTTTCAAAACAAAATCTAGGCGGAAATAGAAATTTTCACTTTCCTTGTGTTCAAGCTTCTATTACTCAACACTAGAAGGACTGACAGGGGTCCTGACAACAGGGGACATAACTTCAGAGTGTCAGCTTTCAAAAGAGATCATTTACATGCATGTACTCCAAATGGTTCAAGAACAGCTTCCAATTTACTTTGGGTATGCTGTTTAGGCGTTTTCAGGCAAATTTAACAGGAACATGAAAAGGTTAATTTGCTCCAGCTCATATTGTAAAGCATCGACAAAACG
Source organism: Osmerus eperlanus (assembly GCF_963692335.1). NCBI lineage: Eukaryota > Metazoa > Chordata > Actinopteri > Osmeriformes > Osmeridae > Osmerus > Osmerus eperlanus. The sequence goes on along the minus strand of NW_026911488.1, from coordinate 10,071 downwards.
TCACAGTAGCATGTCTTACATTCATTGATCACTTGTCACCATTAGGGCTTGTCCAACCATGAGCTCCTCTCTCTGTCTGTCATCTCTCTCTCTTTCTGTCCTTCTGTCTTTCTCTCTCTCTGTCTGTCTTTCTTTTTCTGTCTTTCTCTCTGTGTCTCAGCAGGGAAGTCTAAGACCAGGAACTCGCCCTCACTCTGACATCACAGCAGGGCGGTCTAAGACCAGGAACTTGCCCTCACTCTGACATCACAGCAGGGTGGTCTAAGACCAGGAACTCGCCCTCACACTGACATCACAGCAGGATGGTCTAAGACCAGGAACTTGCCCTCACTCTGACATCACAGCAGGGCGGTCTAAGACCAGGAACTTTCCCTCACTCTGACATCACAGCAGGGCAGTTTAAGGCCAGGAACTCGCCCTCACTCTGACATGACTCCAGTACGATGCAGGATGTGCATCGCTTTTCATGTTGCCCCCTCCACTCTGGCCTCCAACCCGGCCTACACCCCGGCCTCCAACCCGGCCTACACCCTGGCCTCCAACCCAGCCTCCACCCCGGCCTCCACCCTGGCCTCCACCCCAGCCTCAACCCTGGCCTCCACCCCGGCCTCCAACCCGGCCTACACCCTGGCCTACACCCTAGCCTCCAACCCGGCCTCCAACCCGGCCTCCACCCTGGCCTCCACCCCAGCCTCCACCCCGGCCTCCACCCCGGCCTCCACCCTGGCCTCCAACCCGGCCTCCACCCTGGCCTCCACCCCAGCCTCCACCCCGGCCTCCACCCCGGCCTCCACCCCAGCCTCCACCCCGGCCTCAACCCTGGCCTCCACCCCGGCCTCCACCTCGCCTCCACCCGTGGTTCTGTCTCTCCACCTGAAGAGGGGATGTGTATCTCAGCTCTCTGCCACGGATGTTGACACCGTGCCTCAGTTGGCTTATTGGTAGAGAGCCAGAGCGAGCAGAACCAGATATAATATGCCAAGATGAATGTGTTGTATTAAATAATAAAATCCGGGTTTCCCAGATTCGTTAAGAAGCTCTTAACGCTAAGAGCTTCTTAGGAGCGTTCTAAGAGCGTTCTAGAGCGTTCTTAGAACGCTCTTAAGAAGCTCTTAGCGTTAAGAGCTTCTTAACGAATCTGGGAAACCCGGCCAAAGTGTGTTATAACTTACTACTGAGTCCTCCTGCATGAACCAGTCTTTCCTCATCGCTGTGGAAACGCCATGTTTATGCTGGAGATGATCCACTTGTCTGTTGGTTGCACACAACACAAACAATAATATTAGGAAATGTATATAATTTAAAGGTAAAATTGTTGTGTGGCCTAGAAACCCGTGTTTGCCTCTAGACGGGAGATTTTCTACTCAGTCTTTGTCTTCCTCATCTATCATCATCGTCCTCTAGCTCTTCTTCTTCCTCTATTTTCTCTTCCTATACATCAGCATCATCATCTTTTATTTAAATGTTCATATTTTTTTCGGCATTGATTTCTTTTTCGTTTTCCCAGTCAAATGCAATGTCTCATTAGCTGTGAGAGGAACCATGAGCAGTGTAGTCAGACAGTTAGCTCAACACATGGGTCCAGTGGTGTTTAATTTGCTCCAGCTCATATTGTAAAGCATCGACAAAACGTCACAGTAGCATGTCTTACATTCATTGATCACTTGTCACCATTAGGGCTTGTCCAACCATGAGCTCCTCTCTCTGTCTGTCATCTCTCTCTCTTTCTGTCCTTCTGTCTTTCTCTCTCTCTGTCTGTCTTTCTTTTTCTGTCTTTCTCTCTGTGTCTCAGCAGGGAAGTCTAAGACCAGGAACTCGCCCTCACTCTGACATCACAGCAGGGCGGTCTAAGACCAGGAACTTGCCCTCACTCTGACATCACAGCAGGGTGGTCTAAGACCAGGAACTCGCCCTCACACTGACATCACAGCAGGATGGTCTAAGACCAGGAACTTGCCCTCACTCTGACATCACAGCAGGGCGGTCTAAGACCAGGAACTTTCCCTCACTCTGACATCACAGCAGGGCAGTTTAAGGCCAGGAACTCGCCCTCACTCTGACATGACTCCAGTACGATGCAGGATGTGCATCGCTTTTCATGTTGCCCCCTCCACTCTGGCCTCCAACCCGGCCTACACCCCGGCCTCCAACCCGGCCTACACCCTGGCCTCCAACCCAGCCTCCACCCCGGCCTCCACCCTGGCCTCCACCCCAGCCTCAACCCTGGCCTCCACCCCGGCCTCCAACCCGGCCTACACCCTGGCCTACACCCTAGCCTCCAACCCGGCCTCCAACCCGGCCTCCACCCTGGCCTCCACCCCAGCCTCCACCCCGGCCTCCACCCCGGCCTCCACCCTGGCCTCCAACCCGGCCTCCACCCTGGCCTCCACCCCAGCCTCCACCCCGGCCTCCACCCCGGCCTCCACCCCAGCCTCCACCCCGGCCTCAACCCTGGCCTCCACCCCGGCCTCCACCTCGCCTCCACCCGTGGTTCTGTCTCTCCACCTGAAGAGGGGATGTGTATCTCAGCTCTCTGCCACGGATGTTGACACCGTGCCTCAGTTGGCTTATTGGTAGAGAGCCAGAGCGAGCAGAACCAGATATAATATGCCAAGATGAATGTGTTGTATTAAATAATAAAATCCGGGTTTCCCAGATTCGTTAAGAAGCTCTTAACGCTAAGAGCTTCTTAGGAGCGTTCTAAGAGCGTTCTAAGAGCGTTCTAGAGCGTTCTTAGAACGCTCTTAAGAAGCTCTTAGCGTTAAGAGCTTCTTAACGAATCTGGGAAACCCGGCCAAAGTGTGTTATAACTTACTACTGAGTCCTCCTGCATGAACCAGTCTTTCCTCATCGCTGTGGAAACGCCATGTTTATGCTGGAGATGATCCACTTGTCTGTTGGTTGCACACAACACAAACAATAATATTAGGAAATGTATATAATTTAAAGGTAAAATTGTTGTGTGGCCTAGAAACCCGTGTTTGCCTCTAGACGGGAGATTTTCTACTCAGTCTTTGTCTTCCTCATCTATCATCATCGTCCTCTAGCTCTTCTTCTTCCTCTATTTTCTCTTCCTATACATCAGCATCATCATCTTCATCATCACCATCATCATCAGCATCATCACTTTCATCATCATCATCATCATCATCATTTTTCATCATCTTTTATACCCTCTCCTGCCCCCCTCCTGCCCCCCTCTCCTGCCACCCTTTCCTGCCCCCCTCTCCTGCCCCCCTCTCCTGCCACCCTTTCCTGCCCCCCTCTCCTGCCCCCCTCTCCTGCCCCCCTCTCCTGCCCCCCTCTCCTGCCACCCTTTCCTGCCCCCCTCTCCTGCCACCCTCTCCTGCCCCCCTCTCCTGCCACCCTTTCCTGCCCCCCTCTCCTGCCACCCTTTCCTGCCCCCCTCTCCTGCCACCCTTTCCTGCCCCCCTCTCCTGCCCCCCTCTCCTGCCACCCTGCTCCAGTACCCATAGCACACAAACAACAACAACAACCCAGCCAATTATTCTCCCTTTAATTATCTGAGCAGCTCTGAGCAGCTCTCTTTATGGCAGTTAACATGACCTTTTCTTTCCCTCCCTCCCTCCCACCATCCCTCGCTCCCTCCTCTCCCACCGTCCCTCGCTCCCTCCTCTCCCACCGTCCCTCGCTCCCTCCTCTCCCACCGTCCCTCGCTCCCTCCTCTCCCACTATCCCTCCATCTCCTCCCTCCCTCCCTCCCTCCCTCCCTCCCTCCCCTCGGCCCAGGGGGGTTTCAGCCTGGCTCCCTCTCAGCATTCCGCTCCCCTCCGCCCCGTGATCGACCGAGCGAAAGACTGAGACCAATTAAACTATTTTACCAAGCACTTAGTCCTGACAGGGTTCCTCGGCCACCTCGCAGCAGACGCCATTTTTACAGCACCACTCATGAATGTATAATTGTTGGGCGAACGATGCCTGATGGCTCGAGTCACGAGCCCGCTCCCCCCCTCCCCACCTCCCCCCCCCCCTCCCCTTCCTCCCCCCTCCCTCCCTCCCTCGACCTCCCTCCTCCTCCTCCCCCCTCCCTCCCCCTCCTCCCCCCTCCCTCCACCTCCTCCCCATCCCTACCCCTCCCTCCCTCACCCTCCTCCTCTCCCTTTATCACATCCTGTCCCCACTTACCGCACCCCATTCTCCCCTCCACACAATCTTTCCTCCTAATTCATCAGCCACAAGCCCACACCCAAATCTACTCTCCCCCTTCCCCCCTCCCCCCTCCCCCTCTTCTCCCCTTCCCCCCTCCCCCCTCCTCTCCCCTCCCACACAATCTTCTTTCCTAATTCGTAAAAAGCTTTTATTCCACCGGCATCATCCCACCCTCAGCGTGTGACGTCAAGACACAACAGAATCTTCTAGCACAGAGAGGCCAAGAACAGGAAAGAGAGGCATGGAACAGGAAAGAGAGGCCAGGAACAGGAAAGAGAGGCATGGAACAGGAAAGAGAGGCAGGGAACAGGAAAGAGAGGCAGGGAACAGGAAAGAAAGGCATGGAACAGGAAAGAGAGGCCAGGAACAGGAAAGAGAAGCATGGAACAGGAAAGAGAGGCAGGGAACAGGAAAGAGAGGCAGGGAACAGGAAAGAGAGGCAGGGGAACAGGAACTGAGAGGCAGGGAACAGGAAATTTTACTGCATGTTACTTTGGATAAAAGTGTTCCACCTCACACAACACCTGTGAACCGTGTTCCACCTCACACAACACATGTGAACCGTGTTCAACCCCACACAACACATGTGAACCGTGTTCCACCCCACACAACACGTGTGAACCGTGTTCCACCTCACACAACACATGTGAACCGTGTTCCACCCCACACAACACATGTGAACCGTGTTCCACCTCACACAACACATGTGAACCGTGTTCCACCCCACACAACACATGTGAACCGTGTTCCATCTCACACAACACATGTGAACCGTGTTCCACCCAACACAACACATGTGAACCGTGTTCCACCCAACACAACACATGTGAACCGTGTTCCACCTCACACAACACATGTGAACCGTGTTCCACCCCACACAACACATGTGAACCGTGTTCCACCTCACACAACACATGTGAACCGTGTTCCACCCAACACAACACATGTGAACCGTGTTCCACCCAACACAACACATGTGAACCGTGTTCCACCTCACACAACACATGTGAACCGTGTTCCACCTCACACAACACGTGTGAACCTCGTTCCACCCAACACAACACGTGTGTACCTCGTTCCACCCAACACAACACATGTGAACCGTGTTCCACCTCACACAACACATGTGAACCGTGTTCCACCTCACACAACACGTGTGAACCGTGTTCCACCTCACACAACACATGTGAACCGTGTTCCACCCCACACAACACGACTCACAACACACAAGGTTGTCGTCATTGATGCACTGTACTGTCGTTAAAATGAGGTGATATTGCAGTGGAGGTGACGCTGTTGCAAAAGCACGGAGCGTTCTCTGGTTCTAGCCTCTGTATCACCGCATGCCTGCTGTACTCTCCAACATATCATATTTGCATGTCGCTTTGGATGAAAGCCTCTGCTAAATGAATAAAAATGTAAATGTTGCAGGGACGCAAACAAGTTCTTTTTCAGTCAGGCCTTCAGAATTCAGATGTCACAGACAAAGACTCACACCTCCTGGTATTGCGATTAAGGTCGCCGGCGTGTGATTGGTCGGCTCAGTGGAAGGTTGAAAAGCCTTTGTTGCTTCAAAGCGAACGGGGGTCCATGCGGTGCTGCGGTTACCATAGAGATGAAGCGGAATGTCGGCTGAACCGTTACGGAATGTGGAATGCGAACCACTGCACGCGTGCAGAAGGTGTCAGATACACACACACGTTTGACACACACAGTCCAGATACATGCAACACACATGGAAGATGCATGCAGCTAAGATACACACATGGAAGATGCATGCAGCTAAGATACACACATGGAAGATGCATGCAGCTAAGATACACACATGGAAGATGCATGCAGCTAAGATACACACATGGAAGATGCATGCAGCTAAGATACACACATGGAAGATGCATGCAGCTAAGATACACACATGGAAGATGCATGCAGCTAAGATACACACATGGAAGATGCATGCAGCTAAGATACACACATGGAAGATGCATGCAGCTAAGATACACACATGGAAGATGCATGCAGCTAAGATACACACATGGAAGATGCATGCAGCTAAGATACACACATGGAAGATGCATGCAGCTAAGATACACACATGGAAGATGCATGCAGCTAAGATACACACATGGAAGATGCATGCAGCTAAGATACACACATGGAAGATGCATGCAGCTAAGATACACACATGGAAGATGCATGCAGCTAAGATACACACATGGAAGATGCATGCAGCTAAGATACACACATGGAAGATGCATGCAGCTAAGATACACACATGGAAGATGCATGCAGCTAAGATACACACACGTATCAAAAAGTAATTAGTTCAGGTGGAGCTTGAAGAGATGAATCTGAACACAGAAGGAACATCTGATGTCTGTCTGTCTGTCCTGATGTCTGCCTGTCTGTCTGTCCTGATTTTTGTCTGTCTGTCTGTCCTGATGTCTGCCTGTCTGTCTGTCCTGATGTCTGCCTGTCTGTCTGTCTGTCCTGATGTCTGCCTGTCTGTCTGTCTGTCCTGATGTCTGCCTGTCTGTCTGTCTGTCCTGATGTCTGCCTGTCTGTCTGTCTGTCCTGATGTCTGCCTGTCTGTCTGTCTGTCCTGATGTCTGCCTGTCTGTCTGTCCTGATGTCTGCCTGTCTGTCTCTCTGTCCTGATGTCTGCCTGTCTGTCTGTCTGTCCTGATGTCTGCCTGTCTGTCTGTCCTGATGTCTGCCTGTCTGTCTGTCTGTCCTGATGTCTGCCTGTCTGTCTGTCTGTCTGTCCTGATGTCTGCCTGTCTGTCTGTCTGTCCTGATGTCTGCCTGTCTGTCTGTCTGTCCTGATGTCTGCCTGTCTGTCTGTCCTGATGTCTGCCTGTCTGTCTGTCTGTCCTGATGTCTGCCTGTCTGTCTGTCCTGATGTCTGCCTGTCTGTCTGTCTGTCCTGATGTCTGCCTGTCTGTCTGTCTGTCCTGATGTCTGCCTGTCTGTCTGTCCTGATGTCTGCCTGTCTGTCTGTCCTGATGTCTGCCTGTCTGTCTGTCTGTCTGTCCTGATGTCTGTCTGTCTGTCTGTCCTGATGTCTGCCTGTCTGTCTGTCTGTCCAGATGTGGGTCTGTCTGTCTGTCCAGCTGCCTGTCTGTCTGTCCAGATGTCTGTCTGTCTGACTGTCTGTCCTGATGTGGGTCTGTCTGTCCTGATATATGTTTGTCTGTCTGTCCAGATGTCTGTCTGTCCAGATGTCTGTCTGTCTATCCAGATGTCTGTCTGTCCAGATGTGGGTCTGTCCAGATGTCTGTCCAGATGTCTGTCTGTCCAGATGTCTGTCCAGATGTCTGTCTGTCCAGATGTCTGTCCAGATGTCTGTCTGTCCAGATGTCTGTCCAGATGTCTGTCTGTCCAGATGTCTGTCCAGATGTCTGTCCAGATGTCTGTCCAGATGTCTGTCCAGATGTCTGTCCAGATGTCTGTCCAGATGTCTGTCTGTCCAGATGTCTGTCCAGATGTCTGTCTGTCCAGATGTCTGTCTATCTGTCCAGATGTCTGTCTGTCCAGATGTGGGTCTGTCTGTCCAGATGTCTGTCTGTCTGTCCAGATGTGGGTCTGTCTGTCCAGATGTCTGTCCAGATGTCTGTCTGTCCAGATGTCTGTCTGTCCAGATGTGGGTCTGTCTGTCCAGATGTCTGTCCAGATGTCTGTCTGTCCAGATGTGGGTCTGTCTGTCCAGATGTCTGTCTGTCCAGATGTCTGTCTGTCCAGATGTGGGTCTGTCTGTCCAGATGTCTGTCCAGATGTCTGTCTGTCCAGATGTCTGTCTGTCCAGATGTGGGTCTGTCTGTCCAGATGTGGGTCTGTCTGTCCAGATGTCTGTCCAGATGTCTGTCTGTCCAGATGTCTGTCTGTCCAGATGTGGGTCTGTCTGTCCAGATGTCTGTCCAGATGTCTGTCTGTCTGTCCAGATGTGGGTCTGTCTGTCCAGATGTCTGTCCAGATGTCTGTCTGTCCAGATGTCTGTCTGTCTGTCCAGATGTCTGTCTGTCCAGATGTGGGTCTGTCTGTCCAGATGTCTGTCTGTCTGTCTGTTCAGAAGTCTTTCTGTTCAGATGTCTGTTCAGATGTCTGTCCAGATGTCTGTCTGTCCAGATGTCTGGGAGTCAGGTGGCTGAGCGGTTAGGGAATCGGGCTAGTAATCTGAAGGTTGCCAGTTCGATTCCCGGCAGTGCCAAATGATGTTGTGTCCTTGGGCAAGGCACTTCACCCTACTTGCTTCAGGGGAATGTCCCTGTACTTACTGTAAGTCGCTCTGGATAAGAGCGTCTGCTAAATGACTAAATGTAAATGTAAATGTCTGTCCAGATGTCTGTCTGTGTGTCCAGTGTGTGTGGGGTGAGTGCTGTCCCCTCTCCCTGTCTGCAGTCAGCTGTGTGTGTTGTGCCGAAGGCCAGGCTGGTTTGTTGTTTCTGGTTATTACCGGCTGTTCTCCTGGGCTGTATTTTCATGGCCGCAGCTCTCAGAAGGACCTAATAGCTTCCATTATCAGATAGAGGAATTTAATTTGAACCTTCTCTGCCATTCGATGAGTCGCCCGATACTGCGGGCCGACGCAGAGACAAGAAAAGGCTTTGTAATTACCCTACAGAGAGATGGGAAGGTGTGTGTATGTGGGGGGGGGGGAGTTGCTTGTGGAGGTTGAGATGTGAGACAGAGGTATGGCGACAGTGTGTGTGTGTGTGTGTGTGAGTAAAGGTTGAGATGGGAGGCAAGGATGAGGCGAAGGTGTGTGTGTGAGTGTGTGTGGAGTTTATGTGTGTGTGTGTGTTTGAGGTCTGTGGAGTGGGTTATGAAAGGAATCAATAGCGAGCCCTTGTCGTACCTAACGCTAGGACCAGGTTATGAGATTCTTCTGGGGATATGTTCCTCATTGTTCCTCACTGGGGCTCTGCTTGGGTGCTATTGTCCAGACCTCAGCTAGGCTTGCTAGCAAACAAAGGAAGGGGGAGGAGGGGGATGAGGGAGCGAGGGGGAGGGAGGGATGAGGGAAGGAGGGGGGATGGAGGGATGAGGGAAGGAGGGGGGAGGAGGGGGGGATGGAGGTATGAGGGAAGGAGGGGGGAGGGAGGGATGGGAAAGGGAGGGGGAGAAAATCTCTAGGTGGGTTTGGAGGGAGACTGAGGCGAGTGTAGATTAGTCATGTCTGATTAGAAGAGTTCTCAGAGGAGGAATCTCTGCTTCCTTCCATCAATCATCTTTGCTCTCAGGAGACGGAATGATCTGCAGAGAAACAGACAGGAGTTCAACAGTTAATAACTGAGAGCCTGATTAGTTGGTGCTATCTCTCCTCGACTGAACAAAACGCTGTTTCTGTGTGAGACTACGCCCTGATGGTCGATATTCCAGCTAAGCCTGGTCTGGTACAGTCTAGTATAGCATGGCCTGGTCAGGTACGGTCTAGTATAGCATGGCCTGGTCTGGTACGGTCTAGTATAGCATGGCCTGGTCTGGTAAGGTCTAGTATAGCATGGCCTGGTCTGGTAAGGTCTAGTATAGCATGGCCTGGTCTGGTACAGTCTAGTATAGCATGGCTGGTCTGGTACGGTCTAGTATAGCATGGCCTGGTCTGGTACGGTCTAGTATAGCATGGCCTGGTCTGGTACGGTCTAGTATAGCATGGCTTGTCTGGTACGGTCTAGTGAGCATGGCCTGGTCTAATTCTTAATCTAGCAAGGCCTAGTCCTGTTGTGAGGTTGAGTAACAGGAAATGATGTCCTGTTACATGTTACATTAGCTACACAGCAATACCTGTGGTAAAAACATTGAAGGTACATGGGATTAGGTCACAGTGATTCTCAACCCTGTTCCCCCCCCCCCCCTGCCCTGCATGTTCTCGATGTTGTCTGCGGTTCAGTGTTCCCCAGTAGA
>NW_026911487.1:0-2000 GCF_963692335.1 Osmerus eperlanus | reverse complement strand
CTCTCATCCCTCCCTCCCTCTCTCATCCCTCTCTCTCTGTCCTCCTCCATCCTACCTCACTCCCTCCATCCATCCCTCCCTCTCTCATCCCTCCCTCCCTCTCTCTCTCTCTCCCTCCATCCCTCCCTCCCTCTCTCATCCCTCCATCTCCCTCCCTCCCTCCCTCCCTCCCTCCCTCCCTCTCTACTTCTCTGACACTGTCATCCTGCCTGGTCACATGACTCCTGCCTAGAGGCACCAGTCTGAGCCAATTAGAGAGCAGGAGAGAGAGGCAGAAGGCCAGCCAGACTTCCAGCAACCTTCTGCCCTCTAGGAGGGGAGAGGAGCATGTGTGTATGTGTGGTGTGTGTGTGTGTGTGTGTTGGGTTTGTGGTCCAAGTGTAGTTGGAACAACTTCCTTGACGTTTGTGGGCATAAATACTGCAGTAGTGCAGACAAACAGGAATACAACTATTCTTTCTCTCCTTTTCTCTCATTCCCTCAGTGTGTGAGCGTGTGTGTGAACGTGTGTGTGAGCGTGTGTGTGTCATTACAGGTTTAGCATGTGTCTAGGAGCCTCCCTAGTGCCCCAGCTAGTGTAGTGTAGGGCCTGAGACATGGGGGCCACTCCACAGCTACGGGCTGTAAGGCTGAACTCTGACCTGTCTGCACACACACACCACACACACCCTTATCAGGACTCCAGGCTGTGAGTGTGTGTGTGACAGGAAAGGGTTGTTTTTGGACCTATTGTGAATGGTGTCTTATTTATCACATGTGAGTCAAGATGCTGACTGGATGGAGAGAGGCCCAGGCAGTGTGTGTGTGTGTGTGTGTGTGTGTGTGACAGGAAAGGGTTATTCACTAGATGAGGAAGCAGCTAAATCATTGAGTGTTTTTCTGCTCAGGTGTGTGTACACAGGGCTGAAAGTCTACAGCGTCTGTGTGTGTGTCTGTGTTGTGTCTGTGTGTGTGTGTCTGTGTGTGTGTGTCAGGCTGTGTGTGTCCTGTGTGTCTGTGGTGTGTGTCTGTCTGTGTGTGTCTGTCTGTGCGTGTGTGTCTGTGTGTGTCTGTGTGTGTCTGTCTGTGTTTGTGTGTGTGTGTGTGTATGTGTGTGTTTGTGTGTGTGTGAGTGTGTATGAGTGTATAAGAGTGTGTGTGTATGAGTGTATAAGAGTGTTTGTGTGTGTATGAGTGTATAAGAGTGTGTGTGTGTGTGTGTAGTGTGTGTGTGTATGTGTGTGTTTGTGTGTGTGGTGTGTGTGTGTTTGTTTGTGTGTGTGTGTGTGTGTGTGTGTGTGTATGAGTGTACATGTGTGTGCGCGTGTGTGTGTGTGTGTGTGTGTGTGTGTGCGTGCGTGTGTGTGTGGTCCTACCTGAGCCAGCAGCTGGTTGCTCCTCAGTGTGTGTGTGAGGAGGCTGGTGGAGGAGGTGAGGCTGGTGTTGCTGTGGAGCAGCTCTGCTGTTCTCCTCCTCTCCTCCCTCCTGCAAGCCTGCAGCCTGGAGACACGCTGCTGGAGAGACAACACCAGCCAGCCCCTCTTTCTCCTCTCTCTCCTCGCTCCCTCTCTCTCCTCGCTCCCCTCTCTCCGGCCCTGGCAACAGGAAGCACACAGGGTGTGTGTGTGTGTGTGAGTGTGTGTGTGAGTGTGTGTGTGTGAGTGTGTGTGTGAGTGTGTGAGTGAGTGTGTGTGAGTGAGTGTGAGTGTGTGTGAGTGTGTATGTGTGAGTGTGAGTGTGTGTGTGTGTGTGTGTGTGTGTGTGAGTGAGTGTGTGTGTGAGTGTGTGTGTGTGAGTGTGTGTGTGTGTGTGTGTGAGTGTGTACCTGAGGTGTGAGCTGTGTTCTGGATCCTTCTGCCGGCTCCGTTGTCACGGCGCCCCGTGTATCCGTGTGTCTGGAACAGAGGGTTAACTGTAGAACGGCTCGTACGTGATCAGGGGTGGGGCGTCTCCACGGCGACGTGTTAGAGGTGTTCGCTAATTCACCTCAACAAGACAGGAGCCTTGTGATCTCCCCTCTC
>NW_026911486.1:0-1000 GCF_963692335.1 Osmerus eperlanus | reverse complement strand
TCTTCTTTCTTCACTTCGATCGCGTGTTTCTTGCCTTGCAGGTTGTCACGGCAATAGTAGCAGTCGAAGCGTTCGGTCATTGTGGAGGTGAGATAGCTCTTCGGCCCTTTAGAAACATGACACAGGGATGAGATTTAATGGCTGACAGACTTTCAAGGCTAGTTCCACAGACCAGATTAAGTGAAGTCCTAGATGGGACATTTGAAGGTCATTTTAATGGTTTCTTTTCATCAAGGGAGGCTTCATAAATGTATACTTTATTATTAAAATCCAAGCTGTAGATTTTAATTATTGTATTATGATGTTGTACTGATTTACCACAGAGGGGCAGTGTTGTTCATATTTAGATTTGATCAACATCATACCAGACCCACTCTAATACTGGAGAGAACTCACCATGCAATCCATGGCTAATATACCATCTTAGTACTTTAGTAAGATATACATCTCTCAACACTCTGATATATTACTTACAAGTAAATCCCTCAAACGTTACACAGCTGACTATGACATCATCCATCCATGACGTGAACACAATAAAACTACAGTGTAAATGACATGCTCCTTAAAGATATTTCAAATAAACACACACACACACACAACCCTGTCCTGTACACCATAACAAGACAGAACAGCAGGAAGGTATACATGTTCAAGATGTACCCCCACAGTGTGTCCTCTAATCAAGCACAGCCGAGCACCGCTTAACCACAGCATGCCAGACCGCTGAGGGAGGTGTGTGGAGCCCGGTGAGGGGGGTCAACGTGGCCCACAGATGTCTGTGGGCCTGAACAGAGCTGCACTATGAAGTCACCCAGTGTCGGTGGGCCTGAACAGAGTTACACTATGAAGTCACCCAGTGTCTGTGGGCCTGAACAGAGTTACACTATGAAGTCCCCCAGTGTCTGTGGGCCTGAACAGAGTTACACTATGAAGTCCCCCAGTGTCTGTGGGCCTGAACAGAGCTGCACTATGAAGTCACCCAGTTTCTCCACGGCTG
>NW_026911485.1:0-17733 GCF_963692335.1 Osmerus eperlanus | reverse complement strand
GAGTGAGAGAGAGAGAGAGAGAGAGAGAGAGAGAGAGAGAGAGAGAGAGAGAGAGAGAGAGAGAGGACAAGAGAAAAGGCGATAGAATAGAGGAAGAGAGGAGCTGGGAGGAGTGGAGGAGGAGAGAGGACAGCAGGGGAGCAGTCCTCTGGGCTCTCCTGTCTGGGCTGTAGAACTGGGATCTGTGTGCCCTAGTGACAAGCCCAGATGCAGACCAAATGGCTTCTTTCTGGATGTGACAAGTCATTTGTTTTACAAATTGCTGGTGAGAAATCCTCCCTGCATTAGAAATGGTCTTTCCAGTACATGTTTAGAAGAGGTCCACATTCAGGAGTGTGGTTACATTTGAAGTCGCTCTGTTTTGGTCACAGCTACAATTTAAATGATGGGGAGGGGGGCGGGGGGCGGGGGGGTACATTTTCACTGCAGCCATCTTAGCTTCTGGTGTAGGAAAGCCTATGCAGTTAACATGGTAGCTCTTGAAGAGAACACACACACGCATGCATACATAATCAATAGAAAATGTGAAACGTTTGATCAACATAGTCCAACATGGCTACGTAGGTCCAAAGATCATGTAAAAATTGGCAATGACGATGAATGTTCATTCGGTCTGTGATGTCACCTATTACCCGAGCCAGTGTGACAGACACGAATCCTGAGAAGCTTTCAAAACCAGACAGACCCCCCCCGCCCGACCCTCCCCCACACCCCAACCCCACCCACCCAACCCTGAAAGAGGTTACCAGTCAGCACATCTCTGAACATTTAATAACTTTCTGGTTGCAGGCAACATGCCTCCGGTGCTGCAGAAGATGCTCAGCTGTTGGAGTGAAATACAAACACAAGTTCCTTTAATGAGGACGGCGATGGAGAGTGCAGAGTAATTACTGTCAACACGTGAGATGGACAGAACGCAGGCCTCGCGTCTCCAGGCACACAGGATATCTGAAGAGAGCGCCGCGGAAAAAAACAACACCTCATCTCCCAAACACTGTTTAACCCAAGTCTTTAGGATTCAATTATGGACGAGATTCGCTTTGAAAATTAAACATTTTCTCACGTTGCTTGTTCTGCTTCATCTCTGCAATTATTAATTTGCGTAAAACTCATTAATAATGAATGTGAGTGGTAATTAGCCCACAAGCCCAGCATCAAAGAGGAGTCAGAGCCCCTCCCTTTCACAAGAGTTGGTGGTGTGTTCCTTGTATGAGTGTGTGTGAGGGTTAACTTGTGTGTGCGTGAGGGTTAACTTGTGTGTGTGTGTGTGTGAGAGGGTTAACTTGTGTGTGTGAGGGTTAACTTGTGTGTGTGAGAGGGTTAACTTGTATGTGTGTGTGAGGGTTAACTTGTGTGTGTGTGTGTGTGAGGGTTAACTTGTGTGTGTGTGTGTGAGAGGGTTAACTTGTGTGTGTGAGGGTTAACTTGTGTGTGTGTTTGAGAGGATTTGAGAGCAACCTTGCACGGTTCAATCTGTGGTAACACAACAAGTCCTGACATGAGAAATATGTAAATTACCAGAAGTATTTTCAGGGTAGGTCATCCAGCACATGATACAGTCAGGGTTGGTGCAGGGGTGGTGAGGGAGGGTGGGTATGAAGCGAGGGGTCTGCGTAGGGGGAGGTCTGGAGCCCCACAGGGACTTGCTGATGAGTCAAGGTGTCGAGCATTGAGCAAGACATTAGGGAGAGCCAAGTTTAGTGGTCTGATGATCACTTCCCAGCGCTGGTATTTTTCACCTGCTGGGGACTGTGCTGTCCCAGGCTCTGCCTGTGATTGATATCTGAGGTTGTTCGTCTTGGTGCTGTCGCCTGGAGCCCCACTCCTCTCTGTTATGTGCCCAGACTTCACAGTTCTCTGCTGCACCTGTGTGTGTGTGTGTGTGTGTGCTTCTGTGTATGTGTAGTTGATATGTACATGCCTTTGAGAACTTTTCTTATCTTGTGTAATAGTTGATAAGTTAACACCCTCCAAAGACAAACACCTGGAAAATCAGCTACTGTTGTTTCTGCTCCTCTTACCTGGCCTGGCCTGGCCTGGTCTGGTCTGGTCTAAGAGGAGAGGAGGCAGGGAGGCATGGAGAAAGGAGAGGCAGGGAGGGAGTTAGGGAGGGGGGAGGAGGGGACACAGGAAGCCAGATCCGTGAGCTTAACCCAGCAGTTGTAAAAACACTGGTCTCGGCGCCAAGGATCTCGCTGTGTTTTTCGGACTAAAGGTGAGGAGGGCAAGCGAGGGTGCGGGAGGGGTGAGGAGGGAGAGCGGCGGGTGAGGGAGGGAGGGGTGAGGCAGATTAGCGTCGGATGCTTTATCGGTGCTCCTCCGCTGCGCTCAGAGCAGCAGCGGAGCCGGGGCTGCTAGCGGCAGTCTGAGCTCACAGCAGACGCCTATCCTGAGGCCCCCCCCCTCCCCTGAAAGCACACCACGCTGAGGAGAACACAGCCTGGGAGTCCCACACGGGAACAATAGGAAGCGACACTGTTATGAAAAACACATATGCATTTAGAAAACGCCCCAAAGCTTCAGATCGTGATCGGAGATTGAAACGTGAACGCGAGCGTTTTCCCTCGGCCTCCGGCCCTTTGCCTGGAGGGCAGGGCATGGTAGCAAGGCCTCGCAGAGTCATCACTATGGCAGGGGTATTTGTGGGCATCTATTTTGGATGCGATCTATTAAAAGTGATATGTGTTTATACTGAGCTGGCTCCCACACAGGAACACTCAGGTTACTGTGCTCACTCATTACCTCGCTGCTTTTAGCTGTCATAACACACATGTTTGGGCTTCGAAAAACAGTCGACACTGTCATACTGGACCAACCACGGGCCAGACATAGTAACCCATGTTTAGGTGGAACTGTCCGCTGAGCTGACTGCATGAGGCCCGGGAGATCTGGGGCTGCTCCAGACCCCAGGGAGGAGCAGGAGACAGGGGCAAGGAGAGAGAGAGAGAGGGAGAGAGAGAGAAGGAACGGGAGAGAGATAGACAGACACAGACACACAGAGAGAGAGAGAGAGAGAGAGAGAGATACAGAGAGAACCCTGAGGAAGGAGGACCCTTCTTTCTCTGGGCAGATCATCGCAGAGTGATCTGACCGAGTTGGTACGTATAGCTACACACACCCCTGCTCCTCCCTGCTCCCCCCTGCTCCTCCCTGCTCCTCCCTGCTCCTCCCTGCTCCTCTCTGCTCCTCCCTGCTCCTCCCTGCTCCTCCCTGCTCCTCCCTGTTCCTCCCTGCTCCTCTCTGCTCCCCTGTCTGCTCCCCTCCCCGCTCCTCCCCGCTCCTCCCCGCTCCTCTCTGCTCCTCCCTGGGCAAGGTGGAGAGAGGACAGGGTGCAGGAGAGGCAGCATCAGCTCCCAGCTGCAGATGACTGTACCATCAACCCTGTACTGTACAAGAAACCCCCACACAGCACTGTTACCAAGGCAACAGCTGCCATCATAGGGTATCGCTTCCCGCCCAGGGATCAGTGAAGGTTCTAGAAGGTGCTCTGGCTTCCTCACGCTGCTGCTGTGTTAGGTTTGTCCTCTGACACTGGACAAGTGGACCGATGTGAGCATTTAGTTGATGCTGAAATCTGTACCCCCCCACCACACACACACCCTCTGGAGGCTGGTGTTGACAAGGCTGTGCAACTTGCAGGAACATCACCACATATATATAATGTCCGCATCATGATGTGTTCAGGGGCCCCGAAGTGGGGGATTTGAACCTTCAACCTCTTTATCTGCAGTCAAATACTTTCACCACTAATCTATAATCATCCACACATCTGTGGCAGAGTTTGGGTGCTTTCAGGACTGAAGAGAGAGAGAGAGAGAGAGAGAGAGAGAGAGAGAGAGAGAGAGAGAGAGAGAGAGAGAGAGAGAGAGAGAGAGAGAGAGAGAGAGAGGGGGGGGGGGGGGAGGGGGACAGAAAGGGAGGAAAGAAAAGAGAGAGAGAGACAGACAGACAGACAGAGCAAGAGAAAGACAAAGAGACGGGGGAGATAGAGAGGGAGAAAGAGATATAGGGGGGAGATAAAGATGGATGGAGAGATAGAGAGAGGGGAAGACAGACAGGGAGAGAGATAAAGTGAGAGAGAGGGGGAGAGAGAAAGGGGGGAGATAAAGATAGATGGAGAGTTAGAGAGAGGGGAAGACAGACAGGGAGAGAGAGAGATAAAAAGAGAGAGGGGGAGAGAGAGAGAGATAGAGGAAGAGAGAGAGTGGAGGTTGTGATGCTGTTTCCCACCGTCCTGTCTATAAACTGGAGAATGTGCCTAATCCCGCCCTAAGTTATGACATATGGTCAGAGGCTTAAGTGCTCCAGCCCTCTTAAGATGAGGGTGGGTTGGTATTCCCAGGAGGCCAGCAAGGTAAACACAAACCCAGGATCGGCACGGCTGACCCCAGGGCAACACCATCCTGATCACACCTGGTCTCATCCCTCCACTGTTTGTCCTGGTGCCCTCCGTGACTCCCAGCGACCTCTAGGGTGACTCGCGCTCGTCCTCCTGGTCACAGGCCAGCAGGAGGCTGCCCTGGTCCTGTGTGTTCTGGTGGAGATCCTATCCTGCAGTCTGCCCTCTGAATGTCCTCCCAGTGTGTGTGTCTCTGTGTGTGTGTGGGGGGGGGGTACAAAGAAAGGGGAGGGGGGTCTCTAACAGAGACGTAAAGAGTGACAGCGCTCTACGTCCTGTGAAAGGACCCCCCCCCCCAGCATGTATCCCCCCCTCCTCCTGCTCCTCTCTCTTCCTCCCATACCCTCCTGCTCCTCCTGCTCCCCTGTCCTCCCTCCTCCTGATCTTCTCTCCTCCTCCTCCTCCTGGCCCTGTTCCTCTCTCTTTCCCTCTCTTCCTCCTCCTCCTCTGATAGCTCCTTGGTGCTTGTTCTCTCAAGCCCTTTGCCCCCCTACAAACAAACTCACAAAAAACACACACACAATAGTCTTGTGCAAACACAGCCCCCCTCCACACACACACACACACACACACAAACACACTCACACACACACACTCACTCACACACACGCACACACACCCAGGCTCTCTTGTGTCATTTGTGTTTTGCCAACAAAGGCTGGATCCTTCTGTGGGGGGCTTTGTCACAGCTGTTACTGTGTGTGTGTGTGTGTGTGTCTGTATGTGTGTGTGTGAGTGTCTGCGTGAGCAAGCACAAGCCTGAATGTGCGTGTGCGTTTGTGTAGCAGTCGTTGTGGCACCTCAGTGTGCGTATCTGTGGAGCGGTAGGTTGGTTGCCCCCTCCTGCTGGTTTCTGCCTAACAGATCTCAATAAACTCCTTTCTCCTTTCTCCTCTCCTCCCCACCCCTCCTCCCCTCCCCTCACTCAACCGCCGTGAAGCCAGGGTCAGGGGTCAGGGGTCATGGAGGTGGGCCTGCAACGCTTGTTGGAGTCGTTTAGCTTAAGAAGGAGGAGATCTCTCTGATATCTACCAGGGGGCTTCAACAAGTTGAAATAAAGTCACCAATGTGTGACAGGTGGAAGGAGAGCAATCTAATTGCATTAACCCACCCCCCACCCCCCGCCCAACCCCCAGCCCCCTACCCATATTTTCTGCTCACCTTTTGTTTTGTAGAGAGCGAGCCAGGGTTGAAGAAGTGTTCGTCAGGAGTCCTTCTGAAGGTCTGACTGATTCTGCCTCCCCCTCCTCCCTCCCGCTCCTCCCTCCCCCTCCCTCCCTCCCCCTCCTCCATCCCTCCATCTGCAGAGCAGCCTGTGATCCAGGGATGGAGGGTCCTGAGAGGGCAGAGATCAGTCACTCTCTTCTCCCACGCTCTCATTAACTCAGCCCAGTGCAGCAGAGTAGCAGGTCTCAGCACAGTATAAGAACAGGGGCATCTACAATCTGGGTTCTCCTGATCCATCCAGATCATCATCACGTGCACACCACACACACACCACGCACCACTCATACACACACACACACACACACATTGAGGTGTACAGAATCCTACCACACACACATCCTTCCACTCCGAGGGCTGCAGCAGAGTGTGAGGGTCTGTGTGGGGGGGCCACCGGCACTGTATACAGCTGCTGCTCTGCTGTTGAAAAGCAGTGTCTCGGCTTGGCCACACACACACCATCTCTCACACACTCACACACACACACACACACCCTCTCTCTCACACACACACACCGTCTCTCACACACACACACACACGCACACACTCTCTCACACACACACACACACACACTCTCTCACACATACACACACACACACCCTCTCTCTTACACACATATTCTCTCTCATAAACACACTCTCTCACCCACACACTCATACTGTATTCTGTTCTTTCTGAGAGAAACTGATGTTTCTGTTTGTCTCAGCATCTGTGTGAGGCCTGGGGCTGGGTGAGGCTGGGGTTGGGGCTGGGGCTGGGTGAGGCTGGGGCTGGGTGAGGCTGGGGCTGGGTGAGGCTGGGTGAGGCTGGGTGAGGCTGGGTGAGGCTGAGGCTATGGCTGGGTGAGGCTGGGGCTGGGTGAGGCTGGGTGAAGTTGTGGCTGGGTGAGGCTGGGGCTGGGTGAGGCTAGGTGAGGCTGGGGTTGAGGCTGTTTGATGTTCAGATGAGCAGAGGAGGAAAAAATACGGGGCTAAAAATAGCAGGCAGAAAATAGCCTTTCATCTGGATAAACTGGCCCTTCTCTCCCGCTTTCTCGCTTTCTCTCCATCTCTTTCTCTCCTCTCCCACCTCTCCTCTCACAAACTAGATCAGAGCAGAGGCTGCATCTGCTGTTTTACAGGGAGCCCTCCGTAGACTACATGATGTGTTACAGGGAGCCCTCCATAGACTACAAGATTTCGTTGTCTGAAGCCCATTCAACATACTTCAGGTGCAATATAAATGTGCAGCTGTTATCTCAGCAGACGTCTGTCTCCACCTTGTCCCAATAAAGCTTCTTGTCAGGTAGTCTGACCGTGGCCAGGTAACTGCAGAGCCAACTCCTGTTTGACCAAGATATCAGGGGTCAGATGGCTGAGCGGTTAGGGAGTCGGGCTAGTAATCAGAAGGTTGTTGGTTCGATTCCCGACTGTGCCTAATGACGTTGTGTCCTTGGGCAAGGCGCTTCACCCTACTTGCCTTGGGGGGAATGTCCCTGTACTTACTGTAAGTCGCTCTGGATAAGAGCGTCTGCTAAATGACTAAATGTAAATATCACTCAAGGTTCAGAGCTGGCGATTAGATAACCATGTTGAGTTTGATATAACAGTAGAACTCAGACGTGCTACGGAATACAAGAAACAGCTGGGAGGAGAAATCAAATCTAGCTTCTTTACTTTTGTCTCATAACATTTCCTGCTCTGTATTTGACCTTTCTCTCGTTCTGTATCTTCCCATTCTCTCCCCATTTCTCTGTTTTGCTCTCCCTTGCTTGCTCTCTCTCTGTCTCTCCCTCCCCATCACTTTCTCTGCTCTTCTTCAGTATTCATCTTTCTTGTTCTACTTCTACTCCGCCACAAAAAAACAGCCACTGTGCCGCTGTGGGATCCAGACGGGATCCAGACAGGATCCAGACGTCTCATACAGTAGAGCTGTGACGCTGCTGCCTCTCAGTAGATCTGCAGAGGACAAGTGAGGTTCTCTGTGTTCTGTGGTGTGGGGTAAGAGGGCTGGGGTGGGAGGGGAGGGGAGGGGAGGAGAGTGGGGGAGGGGAGGGGAGGGGAGGAGAGGAGGAGAAGAGAGGAGAGGAGAGGAGAGGAGAGGAGAGGAGAGGAGAGGAGAGGAGGAGAGGGGAGGAGAGGAGAGGAGGACAGGAGAGGAGGAGAGGAGGAGAGGAGAGGAGAGGAGAGGAGAAGGGAGAGGAGAGGAGAGGAGAGGAGAGGAGAGGAGAGGAGAGGAGAGGAGAGGAGAGGAGAGGAGAGAGGAGAGGAGCGGAGAGGAGAGGAGAAAGGAGAGGAGAGGAGAGAGGACAGGAGGAGAAGAGGGGAGGGAGTGTCCCAGGTCTCAGAGATGTCGACAGGCCTGACTGCTCCTCTCTCTCCCCTGAGAGACCTCCATTACTGAGGTAATTACACCCACAAGGGTGGACAACAACAAGGACTCCCCAAACAACAACAACAACTCCCCAAACAACAACAGCAGCAGCAGCCCCAGAGCGCCCGGAGGGAGAGACAGGCTCACTGTTCCTCATCAGAGGAGTCAAACCCCGGGAACCACTCGTGTTCCTTTGAGCTGTGGGTTTCATGGCGCTGCAAAGCCTCATGGGAAATCCCCCCACGCACTCCTACATCTCTCTGGTGGAACTGTGTGTGTGTGTGTGAGAGAGAGAGAGAGAGAGAGAGAGAGAGTATGTTTGTGTGTATGAGTATGCTTGTGTGTGTGTGTGTGTGTGTGTGTGTGTGTGTGTGTGTGTGTGTGTGTGTGTGTGTGTGTGTGACATCACAGCTGTTATCAGATCTGGATACAGAATACCAAATATACTTTACATTAACATCTGCTATAATGAGAGGATTGTGTCTGAATGGTTAAAGAAAGAAAGAAAGAAAGAAACAGAGAGATAGAGAGATAGATAGTAGATAGATAGATCCATCTCTGCCCTCTGTGTTGTTTCTCTGTCAAACATAACACAAATGCTGTTAATGATTGTTCAGTGGCTTTTGTCCACCTCTGGAGAAAAGGTCTTTGAGACAAGTCATTGAGTCAATAAGCCATTACCCAGCCGACCCTAACGCAGAGAGAACACCCAACCCAGAAGGAAAACATGGAGTCCTCCTTCCCTCAGGGTCGTCAGTAGAGCTGTGCTGCTGGGCACGTCAACCAGCCGCAGAGCAGGGGGAGAGCTGAGTGGAGCGGGGGGAGCGCTGCTGCTGCCTTCTCACATCTCTGAACTCAGGCTCTCCCTTCTCTTGTTGTTGTTTAATTTTTAACCCCATTTTAAATTAAAAAAGAGGCTCACCTCTCATCTCGTGGTCTCTGTGGGGGGGGGGGGGGGGGTCTGGGGAAGGAATGTATGGAGGGAAGAGGAGGAGGAGGGAGGGGGACTCTCCCACTCCTAGCGTCGGCAGTTGTGGGTGTGTAGGGGTGGGGGGGAGGTGGTGTTCAGGGGGCAGGGGGTCTGTGAGTAGGGGCGGGGGGGTCTGTGGTTGGCAGGGGGTCAGGGTGCTAGGTGCAGGGGGGGGGGGAGGAAAGGTTATTCGGTCAGTTAGCTCATCAGTCCTCTAACTGGCTGACTGGCGGATCTCACACATACCACAACACTGTTTGTGAAAACATCTCACTCCCACCATTATCTAACACTGTGGCCTACCTCCCTCTATCTCTATCTATCTGTCAGGAGAAAGTTTTAGCATGTAAAACCTGCATGAATAACCAGATAAGATAACCACAACCCTCTACAGATGGAGAGAGAGATACATAGATACAGAGAGAGAGAGAGAGAGAGAGAGAGAGAGAGAGAGAGACGAGCCCTCAGCTTCCACACATCCCTCAGTCCCCAGCCTCTGACCACACAGCCTCCCTCTCTCTGTCACGTTCCACACACTTTCAATTGAGCAGAAGATTCAGTTAGGCACGTATTTTGTGATTTATAGATAGATACATAGATACATAGATACATAGATACATAGATAGATAGATGTTCCTGTCTAGAGGGGCAGGCTACGGTGTGTTTGCTTCCCCACTCCAGATTTACAGCACGCTGGCGAGGATTTTCACACCTCCCGGTCGCCGGGACACCTCTCCCTACAAACACGGATGGATATCTCACACTCACACACGCAGAAGACCCCAGAAGCTTCTTAAACTTTATGGCGTCATAAAATTGCCCTCTCAAAACATCGTTAAAGAGAAGACACCAATTAACATGTTGTTAAAGCTTCTTCTACAGCATCATTGCTGTCGTCGCTTCTGACTCGTGCAGCTAATTGGTGTTTACGGGCTACAGTAGCCTATACGGCAGATTAATGAGGTACTAACGCGTCTCTAAACAAGCTGGGACACACTGCGGGTCTTGTGGAGATTTACGCAGTCTCCTGATTGACAGACCCAGATACCTGTCGCTTCAAATACTCGTCTCATGGTTACTACATTACAGCAGGTAAATTATATTTGGCGTGACACAGGGGAACAAACTCAAGTTTGAATGAAACACATGACGCAAAGCTTGAACAAGTCTTTCTTTCATTGATTTAATTGTTTATTTATGACATCTGTCCTTTTCCTAATATTTTAAACTGTTTTGAACTAATTATGTCAGATTTCTTCTTTTGTTTCTTTGTGTGGATATTGCCGTTTCAAGAGTTGCCTCCTTTAACAAGCGGGCTACAACATTACCAGAGATACCTAACCGTGGGGTATCCAATTGCGCAGTCTAGTTCATTTGTTCGGGACGCTGCAATAATGACTAGTTGATTGAATTTCTGAAGTGCTTAGTGGGAGGCGCCTTGTGCCTCCTCCGCCCAGATCCTCCCCACGGCAGTCCAAACCCCGGAGCGAGCAGGCGAAGCGCGAAGCACTCAAGCAGGCTGTACAGCTTGAAATCTGATCTTCTTTTTTTTCCAGTCGCCCACAGCTCCACATCGTCAGTGCACATCACGGAGCGGAGGTCCACGCGGCAGCGTATACGCTTGGGACCGTAGCGTTGGGACTTCACAGGCAGCGAACCGAGAAACACCACCAGTGTGAGTAGCTGCGCGGAGGCACGGGAGCCGAGCTGTGCCGGTCCATCTCTCCCTGCCTTACCTACGGTACTGAGACAAGGTAAAGGACAACATGAAGTCCTTTGGATGATAAAGTCGTGGACTGTCGCCTTGGACAATTACAACACCAGGACACCACGCGGCGGAGAAAGGATATAGACTCTTGAGTTGTCCTTCGGTGGGTCCGGTGTCCCGGAGGAATCGCTCGCGCTGTCTGCTTGTAGGTTTTTGATTTCATTACTTTACAGCGTGGTTTCACTGCTATTGTCTAGGTGTGGAGGAATTAATTCAAGCAATTTCCAACAGAAAACTGTGGACTAATTCATTCATTCTAAATGCATAATGATTGTTGCTGGTTACATGTTTAAAGTATAGTTATTACTTATAAATATGACGTGCAAAACATAAAATTGGATCATATAGATTCGCGTAAAGCTTGGCAACGGAAAAGGAAGGCATGGTGCGCTCGCTCCACTATACATCGC
The DNA here is from genome assembly GCF_963692335.1 of Osmerus eperlanus. Classification (NCBI taxonomy): domain Eukaryota; kingdom Metazoa; phylum Chordata; class Actinopteri; order Osmeriformes; family Osmeridae; genus Osmerus; species Osmerus eperlanus. Next base: position 6,610 of record NW_026911485.1, on the reverse strand, counting down.
CTTTACTTCCTTATTGTACCGTGAGTTTGATACAGGTTCGACCACTGGCAAGAAACCCGTTCTGCTTCAGCGAGAGTGCTAATCATGTACACCACTTGTATGGGCCTTCTGTGGGCGTATGGAAACTGTAATGATACGAGCCATTACTCTGCTCCAGGTCCCCGGTGTCCGTTGAACCGGACAGGTGTCGCTGTGGGCACGAGCAATTGGGGCCCACGCTTCGTAAATTCACCCGTCTGGATGCCACTCTACTTACTGATATTTAAAATGAATTATTACATATAGCTACTTATACCCCTATACATTGTTGTATACATTCGTAAGTACTCGTGTGAATAATCATTATGTTAACTTATATTATCGATATATGATTTATAAATCATATATCGATAAATAGGCTATTCTGACAGAACATGCTGTTAAAGAGTAAAAAGCAACATTCAGAGCTCTCCTGCTCCGTCTATAGGTTCCACGTACTGCCCTGTGTATTACACACTACGCCTACTTCAATTTAAAACGACTTCAGTCATTCTATATGACTAAGAACTCTTTTTCTACGTAAAAAAAATACATTAATAGGCTATCATTTATTTAGATATTTTGCCAAAACACAACTTGAAAAAAAATTCGTAAAAAAACAATCCTCCTAGTGTGGTCAAAATCACTAAAGCTTCAAAGTGATCTTCTGTAAAGTTGTAATAGTAATCCGTAACCATGAGAATGCAGCGATGACGCAGTTGTGAGCCAAAACTATGAATTACGAATCAAATTACTTTAACCACGCGATCCTATGAATCCGTCTAGTGACGCCTGTATAGTTTATTGACTTACATGAATGGATGGATGGATTAATTGCACGTTTGCCGTGTAATATGTTAGCTTCTCCTGTTTTATGGTTTTAAATGATAGAAATTAATTTGAATAATTAAATTCCCTATTCTGAATAATATGTACCATTTTTATCTTTAATTAGTTTAAGACTCAATCTGTGAGTGGATTACATTATAAACTATAAACAAATGTTTCATATTTATACATGTATATTAGTGCTATCAGAGCAAAGCTGTAAAATATATTACAACTCTAAAAACAAATACATATATATTTACGCATATTATTATCAAGGTTTCCTGGCATTATTCATCACTATTCACCAGGTGTTGAGATTCCAGGGCATCTTAGTTCTAAACTCCTGCAACTTCCATCAAAAAAAAGAAGCAAGGAAGGCCCTGATCGATGACCGTAAGGAAGTTAGAACACAGTTCACAGAAACAGCTTTTCATGTAATCATTGATATTATAATGTGTTAATGTAGCAACTGCTTTTATCCAATGCCACATACCAAGGAGACTTTGAACCTGGGACCTCTTGATCTGCAGTAAGACGCTCTACCCCAGAGCAACAACCCTCCCCCATACTATCATCCATGTTGTTTTACTGGTTACAGGCCTGATTGTCTTCCGTCCAAATGGTGTTTGGACAGCAGTGTTCTCTAAGCAACATGGAGCTTTTCTGTAGGACACTGAGGTCTGCCGTAGAGTGAGAATGATGCAGAACTAGAGAGCAGAAGAGACACAGACTGAGACAGTGAGACAGATCAGAACAGAAGGGCAGGGAGAGAGAGAGAGATTACTCCAGTCTCTCTCTCTCTCTCTCTCTCTCTCTCTCTCTCTCTCTCTCTCTCTCTCTCTCTCTCTCTCTCTCTCTCTCTCTCTGTCTCTCTCTCTCTTAATCCTCTCTCTAAATGACAAAGTCCGTCTAGGTGCAGTGTTGATATGGGAGATTATTTATTAAAATGTTGTCGGCTCTTGGCTCTCTGCATGCTGACACTGCCATGTGATGGCCTCTCCTCAGCTGTCCCACAGCGAAACATGAAAGGGAATCCTGATGAACACATCTGGACCTTCCCTGAAAACAGGACCAAAACAAGGCTCTTCTTTTCCTTTGTCGTCTCTCAAGACTAGTTAAGGCTTCTGGTTTGAGGGCTTCGGTGAGGCTCTCTGTGATGGTGCTTTTACAAAGGACTCCAGGTACAAAGAAAGGTCGATATAATTTTGCAGCAGCATTAAGGATGCTGTGTGATCAGGGCTCAGCGTGTGTCTCAGGACCTCTCAGTGACCTCACGCCTGAATTTGTCCCGGATAATCACCCCTGTGTTCATACATTGTGGGGGAGACACAGCGTCACAACTTGTGTATAGATCACGTCCAAGGTGTCACACCTCGTATAGATCACCTTCACGGTGTCACACCTCGTATAGATCACCTCCACAGTGTCACACCTAGTATAGATCACCTCCACGGTGTCACACCTCGTATAGATCACCTCCACGGTGTCACACCTAGTATAGATCACCTCCACGGTGTCACACCTCGTATAGATCACCTCCACGGTGTCACACCTCGTATAGATCACCTCCACGGTGTCACACCTAGTATAGATCACCTCCACGGTGTCACACCTCGTATAGATCACCTCCACGGTGTCACACCTAGTATAGATCACCTCCACGGTGTCACACCTAGTATAGATCACCTCCACGGTGTCACACCTCGTATAGACCACAAACAGCCGACACAGCACACACGTCTCATACTCCTGAGACTAGTCTGACTAGTCGGTCAAGTATTGATTGTTTTCCCCACAGCTGGAAGAGGGTGTTGTGAGCCTGGTAGTGGGTCTGGGTTCAGGCAGAGCTGAGGCCGACCAGACTGGGTTTCACTGTCGGAGTGAAACTTCACGAAACACCTCTTCAGCGGTTCGCTCAGATACACTATCTGCTCATGGCCTCCTCGAGTCCACAGCTCCACCTGCCAGAGAAAACAAGAGTTCCTCCCTGTCGAACGGCAAGTCTGCAACCAGCTCCCTCTCTCCTGGCGCACGGAGCCCTTATCTAGCTGTGTAAACAAACCACAATGGAGACTGTCTGTCTTTCACAAGAGGAGCGAAGAGAGGGTGATATCGAGGGTGTGGGGGGGAGGGGGGGTTGGGGGGGGTATTGTTGAGGAGGGGGGCTGAGAGGTAGTGAACATAAAAGGAGATATTACAACATGGAAGCTGTGGTGGTGTTGTTTATGTTACATGTGTGTCTTTCAAGTGTCTTCAGTCAGCGGGGAGTCTTCTGTGTGTTGAGTGGTGATAATGTGTAAAACCCTGCTGGGCTGGGCTGAGCGGTGCTAGGCTAGGCTAAGCCGGTGCTGTGCTGGGTATGGCCTGAGTCAGGACTTATATGCTAGACTAGGCAGGGCAGGGCTGGGCTGGGCTGGGTATGGGCTAGGCTAGACAGGGCTGGGTATGGGTGTGGGTTAGGCTAGACGGGGCTAGGTATGGGCTAGGCAGGGCTGGGCTGTGTATGGGCTGGACAAGGCAGGGCTGGGCTGTGTATGGGCTGGACAAGGCAGGGCTGGGCTGTGTATGGGCTGGACAAGGCAGGGCTGGGCTGTGTATGGGCTGGACAAGGCAGGGCTGGGCTGTGTATGGGCTGGACAAGGCAGGGCTGGGCTGTGTATGGGCTGGACAAGGCAGGGCTGGGCTGTGTATGGGCTGGACAAGGCAGGGCTGGGCTGTGTATGGGCTGGACAAGGCAGGGCTGGGCTGTGTATGGGCTGGACAAGGCAGGGCTGGGCTGTGTATGGGCTGGACAAGGCAGGGCTGGGCTGTGTATGGGCTGGACAAGGCAGGGCTGGGCTGTGTATGGGCTGGACAAGGCAGGGCTGGGCTGTGTATGGGCTGGACAAGGCAGGGCTGGGCTGTGTATGGGCTGGACAAGGCAGGGCTGGGCTGTGTATGGGCTGGACAAGGCAGGGCTGGGCTGTGTATGGGCTGGACAAGGCAGGGCTGGGCTGTGTATGGGCTGGACAAGGCAGGGCTGGGCTGTGTATGGGCTGGACAAGGCAGGGCTGTGTATGGGCTGGACAAGGCAGGGCTGGGCTGTGTATGGGCTGGACAAGGCAGGGCTGGGCTGTGTATGGGCTGGACAAGGCAGGGCTGGGCTGTGTATGGGCTGGCAGGAGTTGGTCCTGGGTCCTCAGAGGAAAGATCAACAGAGCTGCAGAGAGCTAAGACAACATGGCCTCTCAGGAGTGTGTGTGCACAATACTGCTCTCTGTGTAACCAGCTCTTCAAGTGTGTGTGTGTGTGTACATTACGCACACTCTGTGTGTGCGTGTGTGACAGTGCGTGTGTGTGTGGGAGACTACCAAGGCTATTTCTAAAGACGCATAGAGCTGCTAAAATTGAAGTTCCCAGTGGTAGTTTCAGTGGTGTGAGTGTGTGTGGGATGCGGGGGGGGGGGGGGGGGGTACAGAGGGGTGTGGGATGGTGTGTGTGGAGGGGGGGGGGGTCTGTATGTGGCTGACTGTCTGCTTTGCTGGGCTCTTTTCTCCCGGCACTGCACCTCTGTGCATTCCAGCTCCTATGACTTAAACAAACACAGAACATGGCGCCTCGGCACCAGTCTACAGACATCAGGCAACACTACAGAGATACTGCAGAAATACTTCAGAAATACAGCAGAAATACTCCAGAGATACTCCAGAAAAACGATTGAAATACTACAGAAAGAAAGCAGAAAAACTACAAAGATACTACAGAAGTCCAGCAGAAATACTACACAGATACTGCAAAAATACTACACAGATACTGCATAATTAATACACAGATACTGCAGAAATACTTCAGAAACAACGCAGAAATACAATAGAAATGCTCCGATAATACTCCAACACTGCTACAGAAATCCTAGAATCCTGAAGCACACACACTCCATTGTTTTCTGCAAGGGGCGAGTTTAGAGAACAGTCCCTCCTAGATCAAGCCTGCTATGCAGAACGTTCTAGATCCTGAGGGCTGAGCGCCGGCTGAGATTCCCTCAGGTCTCCCTCCCGTCTCTAGGACGAGATGTATCAAACTGGGTATAGCTCAGTGCTAGAGCACGTGACAGCAGATCAAGAGTTTGCGGGTTCAAATCCCCCTCGTACGTCACTTTGGTTCAAGGCGTCCGCTAGATGAATACACCAGGTGGAGCGCTCTCGTTTTCCCCCGCCTCCATCCCAGCTGCTGTTGACCTCATCTCCTGACGTGTGTCCTCCCCCTCTGGGTCTCAGGTCCGTGGGACTCGGCAGCCCAGCGAGTGGCTGGATCGGAGCTTCTGGTACCAGCGGAGCTGTTCTCCTGGACGGCATGAGTGCGGACGATGTTTGAGGCGGGCCGGGTCGCTCTGCTTCAGCCTGGCAGGTCCACCGTGATGACCTGTCTGTCTCTCTCCCTCCTCCTCCTCCTCCCCCTTGCCGTCTCTCCTGCCAGGATCCCCTCCACCCTGCCCACAGGTAAGACCGCCGACACCCTCTCTCTCTCTCTCTCTCTCTCTCTCTCTCTCTCTCTCTCTCTCTCTCTCTCTCTCTCTCTCTCTCTCTCTCTCTCTCTCTCTCTCTCTGTCTCTCCCTCTGCCTCTCTCCCTCCATTTATCTCTCTGCCTCTCACTGCATCTCTCTCCCCCCTCTCTCTCTCTCTCTCTCTCTCTCTCTCTCTCTCTCTCTCTCGCTCTCTCTCTCTCTCGCTCTCTCTCTCTCTTCCTCTATCCTTCCTTTGCCTCTCTCTCTTTCTCTTTTCCTCTCGCTTTATCAAAACCTGTACAAACCTTTTTGAAATCCATTGTTTCATGTGTCTTTCAGTCTTCTTCTTGCGTTGTGCTGTTTGGTTGTTATCTTGAGCTGAATGCTGATTCTTAGGATTCTCACTTCCAAAAAAACGTTTTCTTGATATGAATTCTGTTTTTTTTGGAGCATGACTCCTGTTGCTCTTCATAGTTGTGGAGGCCCTGTGACAGGAACTGTAGCCAGTCTCTCCCCAAAAAGCCCCCAGCAGAACTGTGTTTAGAGGGCCGGGCTGGGCTGTGTGTAGATGGAGGACAGCAGGGATGAAATGACTCGTTTACTGACAGATGCCACCCCAATCTGTGAACCGAACCCATGCTGCTCCAGAAGGTTGTGTGTGTGTAGGTGTGTGTGTGTGTGTGTGTGTGTGTGTAGGTGTGTGTGTGTGCAGGTGTGTGTGTGGTGTAGGTGTGTGTGTGGTGTGTAGGTCTGTGTGTGTGTGATTTATGGCCAGGGTATCCACTTCTCCCAGTGTATAAATGTCAGCAGTTTGGGACTGCGAGGGGGACTGGGACCAGCCTGTGTGTTTTATCTCAACACAGACGATGTGGAGGTAGTTATCTATCTCACTTAATCAGCGCATTGCTTTACACACACACACACACACACACACGCTCACACTCACACACACACGCACACTCATACACACACACACACACACATACAGCACGCACAAAGACGCATTCTCACTGAAACGCCAACTCACACACACGTGCACACTTACCTCCACACACACCCAGATGCGTACATACGTTCCCACCGGAGTGGTGAGTGTTGATGGAGACCTGGGGGACAGTGTGCTGGCTGGCTGGGGAGCCTTGACTCCAGTTCCTCCAGAACCAAACAGACACCTCCAGATAGGAGAACAAGGCTGCTGCTGTTCTGTCAGCGAGACGTGTGCAGGCGGCAGTTTAACCTGGATAAATATTTGCTCAGTGAGCGACTGGGGTGACGCG
>NW_026911484.1:0-13814 GCF_963692335.1 Osmerus eperlanus | reverse complement strand
TGTCCGTGAGCGATAGTTTCTCACGCATCTGACGGCTCGTGGTGCCTCCCATATGTACTCAAAGAGCAGGAGACACAGACAGCGCTGGGACTGTTTGTGTTTACAACATCTCAAGGAGATTCTTAACGTACGCACACATCCTTAGCGCAGCGAAGACACTCGAGTTCTGCTATTATGGGAACTGTTTTTTGAGAGGCTTTATTTGTGTATTTGAAATTATTTGTTCAATTTAGCCGCAGTGTTGTACAAATAGAAGGTGCAAACCCTATGTGCTGTTCAGTAGTCTTCCCATAGACCTTTTAACATGTTAAACAAATGAATACAAACCATAATGGCATTACAGATTGATTGCTGACATACTACAGATCCTTTCTCACAGAATACCAGACAAATTTCCAAACGCTCAATCAAGCATAAGCGTTGACACAACAGTGACAGAAACCCTCACTTAGCCTTTAGGGTTAAAACGCAGGAAAAAACAGCAAGCAGTTTACAGCAATTGCAAAAGCATTTTAATTACAAGAACAGACTTCCTAGACTTTCCCATCCAGCGGGGGAAAAAATGATGTTTCCTTGTAAATGATGGAGGGGTAATTGTTACGGAAAGGTCAGGAGTTGTGACAGTTTTCAGTGACAATGTCCCGCTGTGACATGCAATCAAACAGGTAACCGGATCAAAGCCCAGCGATTCCTGGTGGTGACAGCTGAAGTCCTGCTCCCCGTGAGCCAGGCTGTCTCTGAGAGAGAGAGGGGCTCAACTAGAGGGGGGAAGAGGTTTAAACCTTGACCTCCACCTCATTCTAATAACTTGCTGGAGGACAAGCTGGGAAAAAGACATACCGTCGCAGGCAGACAGGAAGTAGTGGACAAATTAGACCACCTACTGCCTCTCCTCCAGAGCTTCACACTGGACTGAACCGGTCCTTGTGTACAGAAGAGACGTCTACAGTACAATACATTTTAGTAGGAATACAAAGATAATATGACAGCCATGCTTAGAAAAGGCCAAACTAATTGTAAACAGTTCCTATAGTATGTGTTGCATGGGCTGTGTGGAAACTCTACTTCAAGCTTCAGCCAGCCTTTGTTCCACAGCCTGCTGGATGAGGAGCTAAGCCTTGCTGAGATGGCTGTGGCCTGGGGGCGACAGCCCTGAATTAATGATTCATTATGCCCAATGTAAGCAAACACAGGGCCAGTGATGGAAGAAAATGAATGTATGCCCATCCATGCCAGACATAACATCACTGTAAAAATGAGAAAAGCACTCTTCTACACATGCAGAAGAAAATGTCCCAAAGCGCCGCTGACTTTAGTAATTATTCCATAGTTTGTGAAAGTGAAACCAGGGGAAATGTGGACTCTGCAAATTAGAAAATGTATTGAACAGGCGTTCAAGAGAACAGAGAGAGACAAGCTTTCACATCTTAAAAAGTGTATTCATGGAAGTGATCCCTGCTGCAGGCTTCCAAGGGTTGTACTCTGACCCAACCTGTCTTTTTTCCTGTTCCTCCACTCTGTATAACCTTTAGTAACACAAGACCCCGGCTAGCACCCTCCTAGGCTACACCACAACTCTTTAGCACACAATCTGTTTGGGCAGCTGAATCTGTTAAGGTTATGCTTAAAGGTTCCCAAAGGTTAAAGGTCATCCTTACTGTCAGTGTGGCGGTTATTTGTCTTATATCAGCTGCTCCTAATCCCGAGACAAAAGGCAATCTTTTTTTATTCACTAATAAAGGGGGAAATGTGCAGACATATTATAAATACAGTACAACAAGTACCACAAATGTTTTTTATCCCTTGATTACATCTGATCTAATTAATTTAGGTGCTTTGTCATTTTCTGACAGGAAACCGTAAGCATCACCACGACGACACATCCGACAGGACACAACTATAATCTGTAGCATTTTGATATGAGAGGCTCGGATGTGACTCATCTAGTAGTCAGATAAGACTCATGAGCCTGGTGATGAGGGAACTGCAGACCCCGCGCTTCGGAGAAGCCATCTGCATGTGTCGCACTGATGGATGGGTTGGGCAGAAAGATCGAACGACTCTGTTGTTCAGACAAGGCCCCATGTCGCGTTTGTGTGTGCGTGTCATGATGGGTTTATTGAGTGGGAATATAACCCTACTATCGCCACAACAGGCAGTCCCAACAATGGCAATTGAGTTATTTGCCTGTTGGTTTAAAAAAGATCAATTTAGTGTTTGCGTAGTTGTCAAGAGGAAAAAAGCACAAAATAGTTTTGCTTGATGGATGGTTTACTTGAAACAGGCAAAAAAAAATGAAAATCATAACAATGATAATACACTGTTTAAAAAGAGGCCATGCTCGGAAAAACACCTGTAACATACGTATCTAAGAGCCCATCATCATGAGTGATTCACCTTTTAATTCAAATGCAGGCCTATTAGAGGTCACCAGAAGCAGTCATAAGAAGATTGGTGATTCGGCCTTTGTCAATTACGCCCCAAAACTATGGAACAAATTACCCATAAATATTAGGGAAGCAAACACTCTAGACATTTTTAAAAGACAGCTTAAAACCTACCTTTTTACCGAAGCATTTAAGTAATTTTATCTCAAAAGGGTTTTCCTACTTTTATTAATTATATTATTGTTACTTTTAAGATGCATGTTTAAAGTTGGTTTCTCTCTTGAACAGAGATCTTATTGGGATTTTTATTTTTGTTTGAATTGTTTATCACTTGTATTATTGTTTTTATTGATTTTATGTAAAGCACCTTGAGCTGCAATTCTTGTATGAAATGTGCTATATAAATAATGTCTTACTTACTTACTTACTTTTAATTTCTCAATGGCTTGTTGACTAGTTTCAAGTAGGAGAAACTGATAAATGGTTAAAAAAAATCTTCAAAACACCATGTGTCAAAACATGTGTCTCATAAGGAATTTGATTACAGTCGCCTTTCAAAGTCCAGTATTCTTGGCAGAATCATTTGGTGATTAAGTGTGCCTTTTAGAAGACAAGGATTTTCCAACCCAGATGTCCACAAAGCAAGCTGTTAAACACCTAGTTGAACCCTAACAGCAAAACACTTGGGGGTGTCTTCCTGCCATTAGCAAATACTAAGGCAGTGAATAGAAAAAAAAGTGATTAGTAAAAATTATACATTTCATGATGATGATGATGATGTAAGACCACACTTCTGTTATTCACCAATAAATAGCCATCACCACGGTAGGAAGGAGAGATGGAGAGATGGAGGGAGAGATGGAGAGAGAGGTGGAGAGAGAGGTGGAGAGAGAGATGGAGGGAGAAGTGGAGAGAGAGATGGACGGAGAGATGGAGGGATAGAGGGAAACGGCTCTGACCGGAAGGTTGCCCTCTCACTCTTTGAAAATACCACCATTGTTATTAGTGAACCCCGTCACATACTATCATGACTTACTAAGTAAATCATCAAAAGGCAGCCGTCGGGGTCACAAAGTCAACCCCACATTTAAGGGTTTGGAGGGTACAGCATCTCTTTATTCAATATACAGCGTGGGTTGAGATAGTGGACGATACCTACTCGCCAAACCATATGAACTTCCAAACAAAAGTAAGTAAGAGAATTACTTGGTTTGATGAAATGAATCAAATTTGATGGTTTTATGAGGTAAATAATAATATGGTCACTTATTCGTTCTCACTCAAGTTACACAAAAAATACAAGGAGCTTAGATTCTGATTACATTTAAAAAACAAGAGAGCACCAAACTAATAAACAGTTTCTCTGTCCCTGCCAATGAGCGAGAGCCAAAAACCTTGGCTGGAGGTTCGCCAAACCATTCCATCCAGTCTCAATCCAGGCCTGTGTTTTATCCACAGACTCAAGCACAGCCACTACAGCTAACAGTCCTACACCACTAAAGCCTCCCATTTCAATTTCCTTCGGGCCTTAGGAGCTTGACGTATCCCCAAGTTCACAACTGGATCTACAAGGGAGGGAAAAAATACAATTGTTTCAGCAAGCTGTTAGATAAGATTTTGACGAAATTTGTCATGAGAACATTTCAACGACAGGGATAATAACCTGCGCAAAAACAGATTAGCTACTCAAGAAAAGATTCTTCCAGGATCAGTGTCTTACCACCTTGTTCAGAGAGCTTTCATGCCATGCCAACATGTACACATTCCTGGGATGAGCTTCAGATTATAATCACTCAACGAGTGTTGGTAATCCTGTGGGGATGTATTAGAGGGCTCCAGTAGTTCTGGAACTCTGAGGCTGGTGCAGAACGTTCTGGAACTCTGAGGCTGGTGCAGAACGTTCTGGAACTCTGAGGCTGGTGCAGAACGTTCTGGAACTCTGAGGCTGGTGCAGAACGAGATGGGACACGAGGTGAGCCAGGACAGCCACATTACCAACAGCACTTCCTGGTCTTTAGGCTTCATGTTTTCATTGGTGACTTTGGACCTGGGGGAGGGGGTGGGGGGGGGAATAACAACCATGATCTCAGTTCAATCTGGGTCTCAGGGAGCCGGGTGATTTATCCAGTGAGGGGAGTTATCACAGGTTCAGCCTGCCTGGAGGATCGGATATCAAAGTGTTCCTCGTTTGAATTCAGATCTACGTGGTACATCGTAGGACACAGCTGTTGCTCCATGGACTGCGACATGTTTCCTATATTATGCACATGACGTTTAATTATTCTGCAATGCCTCTGTAATGTAGCGATACAGACAGCTACATGCTCAAACTAGACTTCTAGAACATCCGTACAAGAATGTTGCCACATCCAATATTCCATTGTCTGCCGTCTCATTTAAAGTGAATCTCTCCCATCTCCCCCAGGCTATACTGTATTAAAGATGTCTGCCGTTTCATTAAATGCAGCAGGTTTTAGCCAGAGGGCTTTTTTTTTGTGTGGTAGAAAAGCACGTCTTTGTCTAAAACATCAATCAGTCTCAGGCAAGATAGTGTTTCAGAGGCTGGTGTCGGTCCAGACTCACAGACAGACCACAAGTCACAAATTAGCTGTGACACAGAATTCCTTCAAGGGCGAGTAGTGAGTTTCAAAGCTGTGGTTTGGGTCCACAGAGTATTGGACCATGGGGGAAACTGACATGGCTGTTGGAAATGATGTAGGGGAAAAGGGTGTCAAAAAGCAGAGATAGGATTGAGCTCAGAGAGGATCAACATACCAGTAACTAACCGCTTTTTCTAGGATCACAACAAAGCAAGACAGAACCTTCTCAGAAGCTCGACACTCTGTATACTGTAGATCTCCAACTGTCGGATATCCTTACGGTACCAGTTTGAATACAAATGTGCAACACTCTGTGAACTACTCCTGTTTCATAGACCTTCCCTCTTCTCCCTTTCTCAACCCACGAGCAACAGGAGGAGAACGCAGGAGGCATAAACGTGTGCAAAATGAATTAGTCGTATTTCACCTAGCACACATGACAGCATGAGATGCTATTTGACACGCAGCGAACAAGGTTGCTGATACGTGTCATTAAGGTGTGCGGTGAAGCAAAGACGAACAATAAGAAGCAGAGATGCAAGGCAAGGCACATTTCAGACACAATATGTCACAGGTATTTCACAGCACAACAGCAGTATCAAAATCTAACAATAGAGATGGCTCCGTTGTCACAGAGCTTCTAAGTCAGGTCTGATGTGGAGAAGTAAAATATGTAGGCTACCACATTCTATTCAGACATGACAGGTCATCACTTGAACAGTCATTTTTGCAGTAATCGTTCTCTTGGCATGCATTGAACCTCCTAGTCTTGCTTGCTGAATGAAACATTAATGAACTTTCCTTCATGTTCTATCCCATAGATCATGTAGTGTCCATCAGGACCCAAATCGACACAATCCTCAGAGATCCATCTTTGAAAGTCAGTGTTCCCCTAGGTTTACAGCTTTGGGGGGGGAGACATGGTCGCCCGACCATGTAGAGAAAGAAATGACATGCCGTTGTGTAAATAAGATAAATAGCATAAGGCCATTTAGTTTGTTTAATAAAAGACCAAGCTATAGACCTGTTTTATAGGAAAGGTAACCTTAAATGACTTATTTTGTGATCTGGCACTATATATATATATATATATATATATATATATATATATTTTTTTTTTTTTCTTCAAACATCAACAAAAAAAGAAAATCTTTTTTTTTATACAAAATTAACTTGTCCTTCCAGGGGGGCGGGGGGGGGGGGGCGTAGGGGGGGGGCATAGGGGGGCCCATAATATAATGGTAGGGGAAACACTGAAAGTTTATAACTTAAAATGTTTTATGTAGAGTGTAGTGTTGGCTGAATGGTCACATAGGGTGTGGAGAGTGAGCGTGCTGGGATTGTGCTGATTAACACTGGGTTTCTAAAACAATCTACAAACATAGCTTACATAGCTAACTAAAATCAAGACACTGACACACTACTAAATGTACAAGTGAGTTTCGGTATGTACAACATGGCATTACTATTGCACATTTAATGTAGCTAAACAAACTGCTCAGACTGATTTTTGACAGATGGGTTTGTCAATACGAACAAAAACAAACAAGCTATGAAAGTTTCATTTCTAGAGAAATCTTTTATGGAATCAATACCGTGAGCGTGTACACTAACTGAGAATAATAAACAAGCCTTGCTGAACATTTGGTCGCTGCTTGTTTGATTGGAACACAGTAGCAAATCTCTGTAATTGAGAGTTTGGCAAAGGTTTTGCTCATTCCTTCATCAACTCTCTCTCTTTCTCTCCACATCCCTTTCTCCCCTCCTCTTCTCATCTCTCTCTTCCTCTCACCGATTGTCTTCCTTGTTTTTGGAAATGGGTTTCTCTTTACCTCGCCCTCCCCCTTACCCTTCTCTCCCTCTCTCCCTCCTTCTCTCCCTCTCTCCCTCCTTCTCTCCCTCTCTCCCTCCTTCTCTCCCCCTCTCCACATTACATAGACAGGAATGGGAGCTGGTTTGGATCCGCCAACTGTCATAAGGCCATGGGTACAGAGCAGTGTCTTTCTCTCTGTCTTCGACTCTCTCGCTCTGTCTTTTCAGACCTCTATTTTTGTCGCTCACTTGTGACTGAGTGATGGACAGATGACCATCATTGATTCATTTACACAGAACGGACTTAGAAAATCCCCTCATATTTTAACTATGAATCTAAATCCCCTCAGAAGAGGCTAACTGTCAGAGATAGAGATAGAGAGAGAGAGAGAGAGAGAGAGAGAGAGAGAGAGAGAGAGAGAGAGAGAGAGAGAGAGAGAGAGAGAGAGAGAGAGAGAGAGAGAGAGAGAGAGAGAGAGAGAGAGAGAGAGAGAGAGAGAGAGAGAGAGAGAGAGAGAGAGAGAGAGAGAGAGAGAGAGAGAGAGAGAGAGTGAGAGAGAGAGAGAGAGAGGGAAACAGAGTGCGACAGAGAGGGAGAGAGAGAGAGAGAGAGAAAGAGATGGAGAGGGAAACAGAGTGGGACAGAGAGGGAGAGAGAAAGAGCAAGAGAAAGGGAGGGAGAAAATTAAAGAACAAAAAGAGAGAGAGAGAGCGGGATAGAGAGAGCAAGAAATCTCCAGTAGAGTATCGAGAGTAAGTGGACCAGCCCTTAACAAATATATTCAAGGAGAGAAATATGAATGGCAGCACAGCAGTGTGAATGGCTCACTGTTGACTGTGAAGCCAGCAGACCATCCAACTGAGACAACCTATAACCTGACTCCAGCTAATTCAGGTTTTCACCCCAAATCCACTGCTGCTTCTGAACTATCACAGTTGACACGAAAATACATTCATTTCAGCATTGTTAGGTACCTGAATTATAATACTTCAATCTTAACAAAACAGTTTGAGAGGTCTCCAGTAGGACTGACTGTCACCAGAGGGATCGCCACCAGGTGAACGGCAGAGGAGAGATAAAGGTCAGTGAATGCAGAGCTCTTAAACAGAGCTATGGTCAGAATCGTTTTCTGTTAAAGGACAGGTTTGATAAGTACGCTAGTTAAATATAGCTATGTCCTTAAATCAAAAGATCAGTCAAATTATAAATTGTATAAAAAATCACAAAGTCAATAAGATATTGATAAGCCTCAAAACAGGACACTCACAAATCCTCTCTTAAGTAATTGTATCTTAAATTCCAGACATATTTATTGCATATCGTATCTTATTTTATCGACATATGAAAACGAGACCTCTGGTCTCTACCAGGTATTCCCTCAATATGCCACCACTGCTTTGTTGCGTTGTGAGCGATTAGCCAGCTCAGGTTTCTTATACAAAAACAGTGTTTCGGCAAAGAGGGCAGTTCGTGTAAAGCAAACAGCAATAGTCTAGGGACAGCAGACCAGGCCAGACAGTCACCTTATAAACCCTGCAGGTGATAAAGAGCTTCTACAGCTCTTCTCTTGGGACCCAGGCTCAGAGCAGCAACGTGTATCCACTGCACTATACACATTGATTGTTTTTACAACGCCAATATACCTACAACAAATACACCTACAACCATAAATCCTTCTGTCTACAGAAACATCCAGAAAGGAACATCGTAAGGCAATATTTTACCAGTCTGATTTAATCACCTGAGCTGTTACAGAATTCTCCGTCAAGGTATTAAGGGTGTGCTGCACGTGATTCTTTTCTAGAAGGATCCATGGGTCTCCTTCAGATACATCTCATTTCCTCTAACCACAAGAGAACGGTCTGTACTGGTAATTAAAACAGGCTTCAGAACCCTACCACTCAAACGCCATCGTGAGACACTTCCTAACACATATCCTGTCTTCGGTATTGAAACCTTTAGGAATTAATATGTGGTTAACAACACCCCATCGTAACATGTCATGGAAAGAGCAAGGCCAAAGATAGTCTAAAGATAGCCTGCTAGCCAGCCAGCCAGCAGTCTCTGTTCTTTCCGCCGTTGTGGTGAAAGTGGATTACAGTGTGTTTAACATCAAGACGAGGACTAATGAAGCTCTCTGGGTTAGATGAGCTGTTTGTCCAGCTGACCACAATGAAGCTAGCTAAAAGTAGAACTGTACAAGGGTAGAATCACAGTGTCCAGCATCTCCTCTACTTGAGAGAGAGAGAACTGGGTTCAAGGAAAAGTTTGTGTCATTCCCCTATTCAACCAATTAATACCATAGAACCTTTCCTGGGCGAAATTCACAAGGTTTGACATCCAACTGTTAGCCTGTCACATAAGTTACTACACAAACACTCTTTTAAATGTGTCAATAGTAATAAACTACTTAATTATTAATTATGTAAATAATTAAGCCATTTGTTGTCTTGTGTTTCCAGTGGTAGAAATAGAAAATAGAAAAAGTAAATGCAGCAACAATTAGCAACACACAATGACATAAAACCATTTATCTACCCCTTAAATTGTGTATGAATATAACTTTATGTCACACTGAATGTTCGATTGGTACAAGGTGTGAGGAAGAGCTTTCTTGTCGCACAAGCGTGTTAAAAGCAGAGTAACCATAGTGAGTCCATGGTCATCCAACTCACTGTTCCACACAACAAAGAGAGAAAGTCATAACAGTGATGAATATGTCTGCAGTCCTACACGTCCAACCATCCATCAGGAGAGGGGTTAGCCATGAGAAATATAAGGCTAGTGATATTGACTGAAGCACACAGTCACACACATCCAAAGGATGCTTTAGTGTATTGTGTGTGTTTGTGTGTGAGTAGTCTGTCTCCTTGGAGAGATTCATCTAAACACATTCCAGCCACACCTTTCACAGCTTGTATAACATTGTCTAACATTACAGAAAACGCACATGCAATGGCTTTTGGGGATCCAATTGCACTGTAAGTGTAATTTATGAGAACAAGACAAATATGAATCTTGCAGGTGGCATTGCCCTCACTTGGCACACTGATTACTTTGAAATCCAATTTCAATACTTTGAAATCCAGTTTTCACTGGCTCTTGTTTTCATCAGACAGTGCCTTCATATTACATTAATTTCATTCCTCCTCCTCGCCATTTTTGGACAGTGTAAATAACTGTAATTCCACTTGTAAAAACACTTTGTTGTCGCTATGTTAAGTACACATGTCAACCCTCGTCTATAAATTGAGCTGATTCAAATCAATATCCATAAAAAATGAACAGGTGCGTCGCGCGTAAAATGTGAAAATTATTATAGACTTCGCAGTCGAATTTAACGTTCGTTAGACCAAAAAATATTTCCATTAATTCAATACATGATAATACAGCTAGTTAAAACGCACCCGACCCACGAGCTGATGGGACTATGGAAAGATGGGGATTCAGTAGATACGTTACCTATTTAAGGGACAGTTTGCAGGAAGACGCAGGGGGCGAATAGCTGATTAAAAACTAGTTTTTATAATTCAAAAAGACCAGAAAAGTATCAACAACCATAAATAATTCAACTCATATTTTGTACCATATAGCGCTTACCTCATAACAGTACTTGGTTGATATAGTAAGAACGAAGACAAATTGGGTAACAAAACGGTCCTCTCTATTTAGTCAGGTCCACCAGCATCAGTCCCAAAAAAAGTGAAGATATCGAACCAAGAGACTGCATTTGCTACATTACCGAACTCCTGGTGCTCTTCCGTAGACTGCCGGTCAGCGCCTCAAAAAGCACCGGACACTCATTAACGGCGCGCTGAGGAATCTCCAGCGAAAGGGAAGTGTCTTTCTGGGTACATTAGCCTGATTGGACAGGGGGAAAGTGACGCGCCAGCAGGTGGCACACCCGATACATTCAAGATTCATTGATAAGTCGAAAGCTTTGACATTTACTAATAAATAGCCAAACCTAATAAGTCAGTAAATTATGTAGCCTATAATATGAGGTCAAGAGATTTGCTGCCTCGGATCAATTTACATTTCATTTATCGTACCTGTGCTCGCCAAAACATTTTTTTTTTTTCTTTCTACTTTTTTTCTTTCTACAAACGCAAAGGACATGAGGCTTGGTGGCTATTTTACCGAAGTGTGTTTTGACAGAAAAATCGATATTAGACCTGGGGCCAGACCAATGTCTGAATTAATTGATGGAGACCCAAAATAAGAAGTGAACTGTAATCCGCAAAGGAATGTGTAAGCCAATTATGAGTACTGTCAGAAGCTTGTGGAATGGGGGTATTTCTGAAAAACTGCAACCTACAGTCACGTTTCCTGTTCCAAATGTCCAAATACTTCAGTAAATCCAGAGTGATGGAAGACCCACGGTCACATTTAACAAGAAGCCTCAGTACTATTTTCATAATTATTCACTCGCCTGTAACCGGAGAGCAGAACCACTCTCCCTGCTTTGAAGGTGTGTGTGTGTGTGTATAAGAGAGAGAGAGAGCACAAAACGGTGTGTGTCCATGTGAATGTGTATGCGAGTGGACGGAGAGCAAGGACTGAAGGTCTTCAAACACTATTCAGCAGCAACATCTAACCCGATATTCTTTGTTCATGTCTTGTACAAACAGGCCTAACAGTGAAACTACTTTCCAGAGGAACAGCGAGCACTGTTTGTCTCCTTAGTTCTTCTTCGCTCACACATTCTCAGTTCTCACTCGTACACTCACACCGTCTACATCACTGTTCGGTTTAGCCGGGGTTCAGTTAGTGGCCGGGGCTCAGTTCTATAGATTCATTTACATTTAGTCATTTAGCGGACGCCCTTATCCAGAGCGACTTACAGTAAACGGACATTCCCCAGAGGCAAGTAGGGTGAAGTGCCTTGCCCAAGGACACAACGTCATTTTGCACGGCCAGGAATTGAACTGGCAACCTTCAGATTACTAGCCCGATTCCCTATCCGCTCAGCCACCTGACTCCCTGATTGTATGATCATCCTCTCTCACTCTTTATCTCTCTCTATACATAGAGATGTCAATGTCATATGTATATACTTATATATACACACTCATACATGTATACAGTATATTATCTATCTCTCTTTCTCTTGCTCTCTCAACCTCTTTCTTTCTCACTCTTGAGCTCCCTGTCTCTTGTCCTGCTTTCCAGCCCTTCCTCCCAGCAGCCGTCTCCGAGGCGCCCTCCCGAGCTACACTTCCTGGTTCTCTGCTGGGTCTCTGGGGAGTCAGGTGGCTGAGCGGTTAGAGAATCGGGCTGGTAATCAGAAGGTCGCTGGTTCGATTCCTGGCCGTGCCTAAAATGACATTGTGTCCTTGGGCAAGGCACTTCACCCTACTTGCCTCGGGGGGAATGTCCCTGCACTTACTGTAAGTTGCTCTGGATAAGAGCGTCTGCTAAATGTAAATGTCTCTTATTGGAGGGTCTCTGTGAGGACCTGGAGTCCCTGCCATTAAACCACAGTGAAGACTGATCAGTCCCCACTGTTGGAGATGAATGAGAATCCTACTTGATGGTTACAGGAGGCAAGCCTACTGGCTATTATTCATGATTGGATATCGAGTACATTAAAGATATTGGATTTAAGGCTGCTTTGCATTCCAGTTGATCATGGTAATTTGTTTAAAATATATATATGATTTGTATTGACGTGTAATTTAAGGGCACATTTTGAATCAGGAACATGTTTGAATCAGAAGCACATTTTTTGCTGTGATTTGGTGTAACGAAGGTGGGCAATGCTCTGTGATAACCCCAGTCAGGAGGACTTTTTGGATTCAAAGCAAAACAGACAGAACATTTAAGTATGTTAGTCAAGGCAAGGGGATAAAAATAATTTGCTTTCCTAGAACCATTTATCTCAAGTTTGTTGCTGACAATCAAGCTGGATCCTAAACCAACATTACTTTACAAATAGTGAGAGCCTAGTAGGACTATATTTAATGATTACGTCGTTCTTATGATCCTGTTTAGGCCCAGTCTGGTCACATGTCTGCCAGCTAACTCTTACTGTCATCTGTCATTATGCCATCACCCGTGTCTCAAGAGTACAAATCAAATAAAGGAGCATTTTTAATTTACACTAATTAAATCAGCAAATGAATTATCACCAGACTTATGGAATACCTCAGAGGATAGAGCTACTTGATTTCATTACTCTCTTTCTTTCTCTCCCTCTCTCTCCTTCCCTCTCATTTATCAACTCTTTCCGTCAAGACATGAATCAACAGAGAGTAAAATGATGTCAGTCAAGTGACATGGTAACCCAAATTCCATATCTTCTGATTGTGATATTCAAATGAGGCAGCCCAAGGCATCCTCCATAGAGGTGAACGGCCAGCCACATCTGCGGTGAAGTGCATCTTTTGAGAGAAAGAGAAAAAAAATTACAAATCCATTAGACTCTGAGCCAGGATAGGGATTCTGCGATACATTCAAACAACATCAATCTCCCCATCAAAAAACATCCACTGAGGTGAGATCCTGCTCGGAGCTGCCAGTACACTGTATCTCTGTTCCACCATATCCCTCCAGTACTGTCCTGTACGTGCTGTGTTATTGAACTCAGCCGTGTGCCTTACCCCACCACCTGCTCAGCAGATGTTCCAGAGCTCCTTCCCCTCGTACTGTGTCTTCCCAGGGTCCCTACCCAGGATGCTTCACATTATTATCTTCCTGCTTCCAGCAATCAGCTAGCTGCTGATCTGTAGGCCTGTGTTGAGACACTGGGGAGGACTTTATGCAGCAGCTTTAGGTGTCTAAGAGAAGCGTCCAGAGGATCATGACCTGCTGTATGACTATGTTAAGCCTGTGTTCTGCTCCTCTCTTTCACCAACAGTCTCTGGAGGAGGGATCCCTCACTGAATTGCTCCTCCAAGGTTTCTTCTATTTTTTCTCTTCTAGTGAGTTTTTCTGGGAGTTTTTCCTTGTCTTCCTTGAGGGTTTAGGTTGGTTGAGGGGCAGTTCTATGGGCGTATGTGAAGCCCTTGTGAC
>NW_026911483.1:0-5000 GCF_963692335.1 Osmerus eperlanus | reverse complement strand
TGCTGGCCTGGTACCTCAGTATCCTCATCATCCTCATCCTGCCTCTCGACGTCAGCACGGTAACCAGAGGGTGTGTGTGAGGGTGTGTGTGTGTGTGTGTGAGTGTGTGTGTGTGAGGGTGTGTGTGTGTGAGTGTGTGTGTGTGAGGTTGTGTGTGTGTGTGTGTGTGTGTGTGTGAGGTTGTGTGTGTGTGAGAGTGTGAGTGTGTGTGTGTGTTATCCTGTGATTGCTTAACTGTCTATAGTTATATATATTTATTTCTTATAATAAAGCCTATTCTGTGTGTATGTGTGTGTCTCCAGACCATCTATAACCAGTGTAAGATAGACAACGAGCCACATGGGAATGCTTTGACCAGTGCGCACGCTGCCAACCAGACCTCATCCAACACCTCCGTCATCCCCACCGGCCGGTAGGTACCAGCACCAGCCCTGGGTTAGTGTGCTCTCCTGCTGGGCCGTATCTACCACCTGGTCCTACCACCTGGTCCTACCACCTGGTCCTACCACCTGGTCCTACCACCTGGTCCTACCACCTGGTCCTACCACCTGGTCCTACCACCTGGTCCTACCACCTGGTCCTACCACCTGGTCCTACCACCTGGTCCTACCACCTGGTCCTACCACTCTTTCCTCACTGGGACATACATGTAGTCATGTTTATAAATGTAAAATTGTAATTGAGTCGTGTGTGTGTGTGTGTGTGTGACCACAGTCCCCTGAAGGTGTGTTCTAAACCCTGGAGCTACATCTCAGATGGGATCCTGCCGGTGTTCTGGCGTGTGGTCTACTGGACATCACAATGTCTCACCTGGTAATCTCACACACACGGGCACACACATACACACACACACACATGTACTCATACACACACTCACACACTCTTAATATTTGTGTGTGTGTGTGCAGGCTACTGATTCCCTTCATGCAGTCCTACGCTCGTTCCGGAGCGTTCTCCAGGGCAGGGAGGGTGAAGACGGCGCTGATAGAGAACGCTGTCTACTACGGAACCTACCTGCTCATCTTCATCTCCCTGCTTGTCTACCTCGCCGCTCACCCTCAGTGGCACCTCACCTGGTCAGTGTGTGTGTGAGTGTGTGTGTGTGTGTGTGTATCCGTCCTCTCCACCCATGGGATATTGTCTCCCGTTCTCACCAGGCGTGAGCTCCAGACCATCGGTATCGCCACGGCCAACACCTGGGGCCTCTTCCTGTTGGTGCTCTTGCTAGGCTACGGCCTGGTGGAGATCCCCCGCTGCTATTGGAGGGCTTCTCGCCACGGTTACCTGCTGGCCAATACCTACTTCAAGGTGGCCAAGATGGCGGTGGAGAAGTCCGAGGCAGAGGAGGGGCTGGAGGATGCCTTGGAGGTGAGGGAGGAGGGGAGGGGTGGTGAGGGGCAGGAGAGGGGTGTTGAGGGGGTGGGGTGGGGTGAGAGATCTGTCCTCCAGCCCCAGAGGCTGGTCATTGGAGGAAGGATCAGGATAGTTGACACTGTCCCTGTGTGTCTCTGACAGGAGGTGGCCAGCGTGCATCAGGCCATCAGCTTCAGACACCCTCTCAGGAGGTGTGTTGACACCATCCTGATGAAGGTCAGACTGCGTCTCCCAAACCTAAACTAATCCTTACTGCTGCAACTTCCTGCCAGAGCTCCTCCGCTTCCTGTCGAAACCCCCTCCTCTTCCTGTCTAAGCCCCTCCTCTTTCTGCTGCAGTGTCCTATAGAGTACCAGGAGAGGCTGGGCAGGAACACAGAGAGCCCTGCGGCGGAAACCCAGCAGAACCTCCTCCCCTCCAAGACCAGCCTGGTGAAGCTGCACAAACAGGTGGAGAATACCTCTCTCTCTATCTCTCTCTGTCTCTCCGTCTCACTCTCTCCCCCCCCCCCTGTCTCTCTCTATCTCTCTCTCTCTCTCTCTCTCCGTCTCTCTCTCTCCCCCTCCCCTCTCTCTGTAAATATGTGTGTGTGTAATGATGTGTATGTGTGTGTGCCAGGTGATCTGGTGGGTGCAGAGACACAGCCAGACCCAGGTCCAATGGAGGATCCTGCTGGAGCGAGCCTTCCGCCTGGAGGACGTGTCCAAGAACCAGAGCAGCCAGACCCACCAGTTCACCCACAGCTTCCCCAGCGAGCAGCCCCAGTCCTGGGCCCGCTCCCTCCTCTATCCCCCCTGCATGGGTACGCTCTCTCCCACCCCACCTGGCCACAGCCCCTGTGTCAGCGTGGCTGTCGGTTTCATCTGGGTTTTATTTGTGTGCGTTATAGGGGTTCAGGTGTTACCATGCCGATGTAAACAAGATGAAGTGACCCCTGTGTGACCCCTGTTTGATCCGGTTCAATTGTGTTCAGTATCTTTAGACACAAAACTGTATTAATCTAATGTACATACAGTAGGTCCAGAGATACATTACACACACACACACACACAGTTTCCAAGGTGTGTGAAGAAAGAATTGAAGCGATAAGGAAATCCAGAGAGAAACAGACACACACACTGTTACGCAACCTTTATCGCAGTGTGTGTGTGTGAGAGAACACGATCAGTGACCAAGCTGAACACACCCTCTCCCTGCATATTTCAGTAATAGCTCTGAAATATAAAGTTTGCTTTCCAAGTCCAGTCTAATCGAATAATTCTGTCCCTGTGTCTCCAGAGTGGTTCTGGTCCAGACTAATGGTTCTGTCCCTGTGTCTCCAGAGTGGTTCTGGGAGTGTGTTCTTAGGGCGTGGTTCTACCGGGTTCTGGCGGTGGTTCTGTCGCTCATGTCCCTGGCTGTGGTCTGGTCCGAGTGCACCTTCTTCAGCACCAGGCCCGTTCTCTCTGTGTTCGCTGTTCTGGTCCATCTGGCCGAGGAAGACTACAACTACCTCTACATAGAGGTAGGGCCCTGCCTCGATACCTCCCACATTGTATCACAACACTCTGAAACTAGGCCAGCTACAAAAGATATTCCTAAAAACATCCCTCTAACTAAAATTGATGTCTATCTGGTAGTTTGAGCCGAGTTCTGGAACATTCCCTAGAAGTTCTAGAATGTTCCCTAAAAGTTCTAGAGGGTTCCGTCAGTCTCTCAGCTGATCAGCTTCCTCTGTTGTTGTTGTGACCTTGTCTGTCCACCAGATGGCGTGCTTTGCCACCATCTTCTTCCTGTGTGTGTGTGTGTACTCCACCGTGTTCCACATCCGAGTGTTTAACTACTACTACCTCGTACCCCACCAGACTGACGCCTACAGCCTGCAGTTCAGTGGCATGTAGGTACACAGTGTGTGTGTGTGTTTTAGAGAGAGTGAGAGAGAAGGAGAGAATGGAGAAAGAGATCTGTTAAGTTGTGTGTTTGCTGTGTGTGTGTGAGTGTTTGCTGTGTGTGTGTGTGTGTGTGTTGGTGGGGGGTGAATCTGTCATTCAGTTTGTGTGTTTGCTGCTTATGTTCCAGGTTGTTCTGTCGCCTGACTCCGCCCCTCTGCCTCAACTTCCTGGGTCTCATCCACATGGACTCCACCATCTCCCACCAGGACAGACAGCAGACCGCTTACACCTCCGTGAGTCACAGCCACGCCCCTCTGGGCTGTTATTGGTTGATTGATTAGTGGATAGATTTGTCTGATTGGTTGATGATGTGATCCCTCCCAGATCATGGGCTCCATGCGGCTGCTGTTCTTCATAGCAGACGGGTTCTACATCTACTACCCCATGCTGGTGGTTATCCTCTGCATCTCCACCTACTACAGGTCAGCCTCCAGCAGCCCAGCGTGCTTCAGGACTTTTATTGTGAAGGATCACTATATACTCTTCTAACGCTTTTAGGTTAACTGTTCATTTAAAGAGACGTTTGGAGAATATGATCAAGACTAATCAGGACTTTCTAAAAGGACATATTTGATCCCCCTATCCTCTCCTCCTCCCCTCCTCCCCTCCTCTCCCCCTCTCCTCCTCTCCTCTCTTCCTGTAGTCTTGGTAGCCGCTGTCTGAACCTGATGGGCTTCCAGCAGTACATGAGTAACCACGACGACCTGACCTCTGACCTGGTGGACGAGGGGCGGGAACTCATCAGACGAGGTTCACTCCCTCCCTCTCTCCGTAACCTCTCTCTCTCTCTCTCACACACTCGTTCACTACCTCCCTCACCCCTCACACTCTCCCTCCCATAATAAAGTGTTACTTCCTGTTTCCCTCCTCCTCTCCTGTGGGCCGTGCAGAGCGCCGGAGGCGTCAGAGGAGAGAGGAGGGGGAGAGTCGGAGACAGGTGAGCCCCTCAGAACCTCGGTTCAAACCCCCCACTGTACCCTGGGGCTCTGCCCAACTCTGTAAAGGGCCGGTGCACCCAGATAACGCTGTCTCCTGTGTGGGGTTCCAGGGCTGGCGGGGGAGGTACGCGGAGAGGCAGGACGCGGGGAGCATCAGGAGGGGGAACTCAGCGCTGAAGGACAGCGAGTCGTCTACGGAGAGCACAGCAGGTAAGGCCTGGTGATGTCACAGGGAGATCAGGTGACCTGGTGACATCAAGTGTCATTTGATTCGACAGTAAACCTCTAAGTTCCAGGGTTGTTAGTTTCGACAGTAACCCTGGCTTGTGTCCACCCAGGGCTGCTGAGCTCGTGGGCCGAGGAGAACGACCCAGCAGAGCACCTGCAGCCTCTCTACACAGCACACACACTCTCCCTCCCTCAGGTGCTGGTGTGTGAGAGAGAGAGAGAGTGTGTGTGTGTGTGTGTGTGAGAGAGAGAGAGAGAGAGAGACAGAGAGAGACAGAGAGAGACAGAGAGAGACAGAGAGAGACAGAGAGAGACAGAGAGAGACAGAGAGAGACAGAGAGAGACAGAGAGAGACATAGAGAGACAGAGAGAAACAGATAACATGATGTTTACTATCAAAGAGTAGTCATAAAGGTCAACGTCTAACAGCCTGATCAGTGCAATAACAAGAGAAGGATGTAAAGATACTTCAATTACTGCTACTCACGCTCTCTCTCTCTCTCTCTCTCTCTCTCTCTCTCTCTCTCTC
>NW_026911482.1:0-1000 GCF_963692335.1 Osmerus eperlanus | reverse complement strand
TCTCGCTCCTTCTCTTCCTCATTCACTTTCCCTCTTGCTCTCTCTCTCTATCCCTTCCTCCCTTTTTACTGCCCTTCCTCTCTCTCTCTCTCCCTCCCGCTCTATCTTCCTCTCAGTGTGTTCTGTGTCACCCCAACAGTCCCCACGGCCCTCCGGCCCCTCGGTTTGTTTTCCCCCTGCGTTTCCTTTTTTCAGTTTATTTGTCAGGTTTGCTTCCTGACTCAAGGTCACTTCCTGACTCTCTCCCACCTGTCCTCCTGTATCGATGCCAGAATGGGCGGGCTGCTCTTGGCAGCCCGGATAAAATCGATACCCCTCAGTGCCGGTCGCTGGTGCTGTAATATCCTCTAAACAACACCTGCCAAAATATTTATGTTGTGTTCAGGGTTCACGGTTGACGATAGAGACGGGGACAGCGTTTTTTAATTTTTTTTTATTGCAGAGGCGTCGCATAAATCGACGTCGTTCGATTCACTTTGCGTTCGAGCTGCTCTCAGTTTGGGTTTTATGTTTAGCTTGGCTCCCCGGTCGAAGTTCATGCGGAGAACGGTGGAGATGCGAGAAGAGCGGCCTGTGTGTTTCCCCTCAGTCGAACATGAACGACAGACACACACAGACATCGATATGGATTTTGACAGCGAGGTCATCTGAGGATCTTCCCACAGGTGTCGATCCGGATCACGCAACTGACTCTTTCACACCACAGTTTGCCAGATGGGACAGACACATTGATCCTTCACAGCCTTCTCCCTGCATAGGTTAGCGAGCGAGTGTGTGACAGGCTTTAGTGTGTGTGTGTGTAGGAGGCGCATTGATAGTTTGACCTCCTGACACGATAAACTGCTGGCCACTTCATCCTTCCACCGAGACAAAAGAGAGGACCAGAGAGGGGAACGGAGGCATTCTGGCGGCATGCTTACCATTGTGTCTCTGTCACGCCACGACGGGGGGGAAGGGGGGGGGGACGTCAGGAGTTGTTAACATGCAAATTACTGTGGTA
>NW_026911481.1:0-13979 GCF_963692335.1 Osmerus eperlanus | reverse complement strand
TGTCATTTCCTGCTACCTGTGTGTAGGTGCGGACTGCACTGCAGGTGCACACACTCCCGAGGTTATTTTTAAAGATATTTTTGCATGTTCTGTTTGCGGTTAAAAAATAATTCTTCTAAGTGAAGCACATAGACATGTGCAGAGAAGCGTTTGCTTGTGAGACTGGAGAAGAGTTCAGGACTTTCACACCTCTGTCAATCAGCGAGCCTGTTTATCCGAACAGGCGTCTCAAAAGAACACCCAACCCTGAAAACAAGCTTCACATCCTAACATCCTGTCGTATGTCTCAAATGAACATTTCCTTGTTACATGCTCGTTAAATGTTCGGTTCATTCTCGATTTCGCCCTTTGTTTTGAACGCCTACATTTGCGCCACAGGGTTAGAATCCCAGTTGAATGCGAGACTCAGAGTCGGCGGGGTGTAGAGTCGTGCGTTTCACTCTTTTAAACATCACTTATGTATCCAGGTCAATCTCCGTTTCAGGGGTTCTGTCTTTAAGAACCGCTAACCCCTATTCTCGTCTCTCGTTTCCAGGCCTTGTGACGCTCATCTGCAGGACGGCACTGATTGTGTCGTCGTTTGACGGTCTCCAACTAGAGTGGAGGGCAGGAAGGGGTGGAGGGGTGGAGGGGGCGGTGGGGTGTCAGAGTGAAGGCAGTGTGTGTGCAGCAGCCAGAGACCTGAGCTCCACGCCCTCCTCTCTCTCTCTCTCTCTCTATATATCTCTCTCTCCTTCTCCCCTCCTCTCCCTCTCCTCTCTCTCCTCTGTCTCTTCCCCTCTCCCCCTCTCTCTGTATCTCTCTTTCTTCCTCTCTCCCCTAATCTCCCCGGTTTTCAACAGAAAGAAGAGCACGGTTTATTTGCAATATATGTAGGCAAGGTCTTACACCAGAAAAAGTTGAATTTCCTGCTACAAATTTTGGGCACGATGTACATTGTTATGTTAAGGGCCACCAGCCTATATGTTTTATGGTAACACTTTACAATAAGGTTCCATGAATTGGCATGAACTAATGTAGTTGTAACCCAACTACTACTTAGAAGTGAATCTGTACAGCTCTGTTAATATATTTGTCCATCATTCATTCATGTTAACAACTACATTAGTTATTGTTCCACGTTTGTAGATCACCGTTATCTACTTATCTACCGAAAATAACGTAACATTGTCATCATCTCGCCACTAGTACCCTACCAAAGTAAAACACAATTTTAAAGTTTCCTTTGACTTTCTCTGGGATTTGAAAAGGAGTAGGAACAAAAAAAAAATACACCTAAGGCAACATCCTCGTATCGAAATACCAGCAAGACCACCAAACCCCGGCAAAACAAATGATGGCTCATAACGACACGATGAGTTATTTAAAAAACTGCACATTATCTGGCAATGAGCAGATAAACATCTACAGCAAAGCTAACGTTAGTCCAATCTCTGGGGAGTTTAGTTCCACTAAAATACAATCATTTAAAGTTTTTCTTGATCATTTTAAAGATAAAGGTGATAGCCGTTGTATAAAAGCGTTAATGAACCACAGCTGAGTTTGACTGAAAGCCACCAGAAGTGCAAATAAAGAACCAGGTACTGTATGAACAGCCTCAGAGCAGTGAGGGTTACTGATAGCACAATGATTACCTCATACAGCATAAAGCCACTACAACAACATGCATTAGATATATAAAGTGTGATAATTATATAGGCGGTAAATCTTTGACCATTGAGGGACTCACCAGTCTTTCAATGAAGAGCCAGGCTCATCTGATCTTCACTTGTTTTGCAAGCTTCCAAATGAGTTTCTCTCTTTAATAGTCTACTTCAGTTCAGTAAGTTTCACCTCCATCACTCCTCCCCTGATCAGTTCCACACATTTTGTTTAGCAAAAGCATTATTTGAATAATCCTCACCAGTCAGACGGGCAAGGCAAAGGCGGGAGGTGGCATGGCTCTACACACAAAGGTCTACTGCACTGCCACTTCTGTATAATTTAGCTTTGGAAATAAGACAATGGTGAAAACGGTGAGAGATGAGGACGTACCGTAAGAGGAACACCGACCGGAGTGTTGCCCTGGGTGTGTCAGAGTGTCCCTGAGCAAAACACCTAACCCCCAATTGCTCCCGACAAGCTGGTTGGTGCCTTGCATGGCAGTCATTTGCCATTGGTGTGTGAGTGTGAATGAGAGGCATCAATTGTAAAGCGCTTTGGATAAAAAAAAATATATATATATATATATATATTATTTTGACATATATATTGCCAACAAATGTAAAAACCATGTGAGGAAGCATAAGCATGAAAAATGACATTACATGTCATGCAGCTGATGCTTTTATCAAAGCGATTTACAGTTGATTAGACTAAGCAGGAGACAATCCTCCCTTGGTGCAATGCAGGGTTAAGGCCCTTGCTCAAGTGCCTAACAACTGTGCGGATCTTATTGTGGCTACGCCGGGGATCGAACCAGCAACCTTGCAGGTCCCAGTCATTTACCTTAGCCACTATGCTACAGGCCAACCCTAAATATTGGGGCTGCCCCTAAATAAATACATGTCTGATAGCCCAGAAGAAATCTCCGCTTCGTAAATTGCTGTTGATACCCAAATTATCATGTTGCTGATTGTGTGATCTCGTAACAGGTTACAGTGGTAATGGAAAACCAACCTCCAGGTGTACTTAGGAAGAGCTGCTTCAATCTTAGCGACAAAGTTAAGGAATCCTTTACGACAGGTTGAGACACTTTAAGGTATTACCTTGGGAAGAATTACGCATAAGTCAAACCCAGGCATGGAACAAAGTTATCATTATTAACTCAAATAAAATAATTAACGCAAAATAAGTGGAAAAACTAAACAAGACTCACAGTAGAGGTGGAAAAACAAGGTGAAACAAAGTAATAAATAGATCATAAAAATAGTCATTTTTGTGGTCATCTGAAACTAACATATGGAAAATATATATACAGGTGCACCTCAAAAAAATTCTATATCGTGTTCTAAGTTAATTTTTTTCCGTAAATTACGTATCGAAAAAAGAAAATAACTTTCAGAACATAGCTTTCTCACCACAGCTGAGTTTGACTGAAAGCAAGAGAGCAGTGTGTCGTTCAGCATACTCTACTCCAGCAGAGTTCTCATCATCTCTGCCATTTCATTTCTCAAAGAAATTCTTGCTTGAGCCGCCAGAAGTGCAAATAAAGAACCAGGTACTGTATGAACAGCCTCAGAGCAGTGAGGGATACACATCCCAGGTTATACACATGACCAGTCACTGACCACCGGTAGTTCTGGGGTTCAACCTTCCTTCCAATCTTGCATTCCTTACTTCCTGCTTTCTCTCCATTTCCTGTTCGTACATAGCACTAATATACTAATCCCAACTAACATAGAAGTTGTACAGTACTAATTATACTAACACACTAATATGTTTGTCAAACTTACAAACTAACATTCACTAGTTTTGGGTATTTGTAACTTTCCGTAAATCCTCAAATTGTGTCCGGGGTCTTTTATTTACTTAGGCTGCACAAAGCAGAGGCCTTTATTTTGGGCAGGCTTGTATTCGAGGCAGGGCTTTACTTCTTATTAGGCTTCTGTTGTAGAATTTTATTCTTAGAAATAAAGTAAAAGGCTACACTTAAAGTGGGCCAACACTGTTCAACACTTCCTGTAACCGTTCAGAAATCAATCAGGAAACACCGTTTGGTAAGTCATAGTATCAGTCTTAACAGACTTAGTTTATTGCAAATATTCTCAAACACAATAAATCACATGCAAGTCCAGAATCCATAAAATAACAACGTGCCAGACATGCCTTCATGAACAATAACAAAGTAGCGTAGATAACAGCAAGTTAAGGATCTTTTTTTCCGAAAGTGCATTTTATTGTGAGACATGCGTTTCGTTTGGAGCAGCATACCGGTAGGCTATCAAAAGATTTTCACTTTGGTTTGGGATTTAATTTACTTTTGGACTGTTTGATTCTATTGCTAAATGTTGGGACTGATGGGCACTGAAATCTGGGGGGTATTTGATGGTTCACTGTTAAGTTTTATGTAGTTGAAAGAGTGTCGGGATTTCCACCCGTCTGTTTATTGCGAGCCAAGGCAGCCGCTTTCATTCATTCATTGAACGTGCGCTGTGCTGTAAATACATGGAAACTTTATTGCGTAGCCAAGTAGCCTAAATTGAGTTAATTTTTTATTTTTATTAAATTCGTAGGCTGGAATGCCTCGCGGCAACAATTGTGTTTAAATGTATACTGCTTCAGCCTTTGACAAGCTACTTAGAAGGGGGCGGCAAGTGACTGGTAGCTTGAGAGCAACGTGTTGGAGACCCATGGTGTAGGACAACAACTTTTCATTGGCAACAGTATTAAACCAACCAACAATATAAAATATTAAGAAGAGCTCTTTTATTTCATTGAGTTAAATCGAAACAATGTCTTCTAGTGCTCATGGACTGATAGCCCTACTGGTAGGCAATATTACCCCGGCTTGTATTTGGGGGCCGGCTTTTATTTGTCCGAATCGGCCACGCCCCCGGCTATTATCCGAGGCCCGGCTTCAAATAGAATCCCGGACACAATTTGAGGATTTACTGTAACTAACTTATTAACGCATCTCAAGTTTCAATTCTGTTCTGTAACTCCGCCTCCCTATTCTATCACTGATTACTTGCTTAGTTTCAGCGAAGTATTCGCACCTGTCTCTCTGTATCTCTGCATCTCCTGATTCTCTGCAAATTGTCTACTCCCTAGTCCGGAGCCGTTTGTATTACATGTGTGTCTTTGTGAATCCAGTCTGCGTTTTAGTTTCCCCCTCGTTATTGTCCTATTACCCTTTCATGTGTCTCACCTGATGTTTATTTGTTAGACCGCCCTCACTCCCATGCCCCGCCTAGTTTGTCTGATTCCCCTGTGTATTTATACCTGTCCTTTTCAGTTGCACCCTGCTAGTTCGTCTTGTCCTGTTTCTGTTCCCGAGCCCTTTATTCCTTCCCCCCTGGTCTAGCCCCCTTGTTCCTGAGCCATTGTTCCTGTATCCTTGCCCCTGTTTATTGGATTTCCGGTTTTGACCCCTGCCTGCTTCCCTGGACTCTTCTTTGGTTGTTGTGGATATCTGTGCCTCTGCCTTGTTGGACAGACCCCCTGGTTTTTGACCCTGGCCTGTTTTTTGACTCCGCTCTGTCTGCCCCTGCTGTTGCAATTAAATCCGCCATTCTTTCTTCACCCCGGTCTGCTTTTGGTTCCTCTGTTCCCCCCGGCATAACACATAAGGCATGAAGCCACTACAACAACATGCAATAGATATATAAAGTGGGATAATTATATAGACAGTAAATCTTTGACCATTGAGGGACTCACCACTCTTTCAATGAAGAACCAGGCTCATCTGATCTTCACTTGTTTTTCAAGCCTTCCGGGTTTCTCTCTTTAATAGTCTACTTCAGTTCAATAAGTTTCCTTTTCTCAATACACCACGCCATGCGTGTATGTGTGTCTGCGTGCGGGTTTGTGTCTGTGCTTTTGTGTGTTTGTGCCTGTGTGTGTGTGTTTGTGTGGACGTGCATGTGTGTGTGTGCGTGTGTGTGTGTGTGCATCACCTCCATCACTCCTCCCCTCATCAGTTCCACACATTTTGTTTAGCAAAAGCATTTTTTGAATAATCCTCACCTGTCAGACAGGCAAGGCAAAGGCGGGAGGCGGCATGGCACTACACACAAAGATCCACTGCACTGCAACTTCTGTATCATTTTGCTTTGGCCCTAAATAAATACATGTCTGATAGCCCAGAAGAAATCTCCACTTGGTAAATTGCTGTTGATAACCAAATTATCATGTTGCTGATTGTGTGATCTCGTAACAGGTTACAGTGGTAATGGAAAACCAACCTCCGGGTGTACTTAGCTTTAATCTTAGTGACAAATTTAAGGAATCCTTTACGGCAGATTGAGACACTTTAAAGTATTACCTTGGGAAGAAATCTGCATAAATCAAACCCAGGCATGGAACAAAATTATCATTATTGTTATAACTTCCGTAAGGGGATGACTGTCACCTTACTTATATCTCGCTCTGTAGAAGGCCCTGTTCACAGATTTTGGTATCGAAATGTTTCGTTTTGAAATGTTATCTGGTTATGTCCATCAAAGACATATGCTTTTTAATTAAGTAGTTCCTCATTGAGAAAATGTTGCCTTGATAGGTTGGTGAAAAACCTGGAAAAAAACACACCGGGCATATTTTTCTTTAATTTAAACAGTCAGTGTGTTCTAAATAAACATTGTTGATGTAATAGATATTTCTATTTATATTGTGTGACAAGTGACAGGTTGTCTTTGTGAGTTTCTAACTGTTTATTATATTATTGCAAGAGTATTAAAGGTATACATAGCACTGCCAGTTGCACAAGTGTTGAAATAACTCTGAGATGATGCGCTGAAATTGAGTGAGTCAGAAGTTAGTAAGTAGTGTGACAGGCATCTCCGGTCTCTCCTACTGTACTTTGAATATGTATGTGCATCACCATTCTTATATCAGTTATGGTATATATTATGTAAATTTTACATTTTATATTTCTTTCAACAGAAAACAGATGCATTTAAGAAAAAAGATAGTGATACTTGAAAAATATGTTTTTGAGACAACTTTCATCATCCACTGAAGTGTTCTGACAATGATCAGCTTCTCCATACAAATGACTCGAAATTACTGCATTTAGAATAGGCTACATTTTATTGACAAAAGAACATTTAACGAGGTGTGTCAAAACAGAAACCAGACCTAACGCGACAGGAGAAACTAACATAAAGTTCTTGGCTAAACTGGGGGGAAATACAACAGAGACCCCTGCCATGCTGAAAGAAGTGTCCGTGGGCAGACAATGTCTCTGACCGTGCAGCCGGTGTCTTTGAGTGGCACCAGCGGTTCAGAGAGGGAGGGTCTTGTGGTCCTTGGAGAACAACTTGTGCACCATCTTTGCGCACAGCTACATTTTCCACCAAGATGATCCTCGTGATTGTCAGTCTGCGATTCATCCGCAACAGTTAATTCGCCTTTCGCTAAGCCACACCCTAGAATGCAGACTGGCCAATCACAGCGCAGCCAAGAACAAGCTCCGACAGGGGTCCGACACTTTCATGACAGCGCTCCATTGCCTCTAGTGCAGGCGTCTCAGATTTTCGTACTTTTCGACACTCGTTTTTGTGGACTATAAAATAGTTATGGTTAAACGTTGTGCCTGGGGCACTTGTAACACTGATATTCGTTTCCCAGAGAGGTTGGAGGGGGGGGGGGGGCGTTTTTTCCCCTTCCCCAAACCAAAATCAAACCCTGACAAGTGTCGCCTGTGGATAAATCTTTGTGGACATCCTCACTTTCAGCTGAACCCCTCAAGGATCGACAGGCACACTTGTGTGTGTTCTGAGGCAAGTTTTGCCTTTAACCCTACAGTAAAGTTACACTATTCGGTATTCCGTTATTTCAGGCTATAAATTGTGTTCGCTAACCTAAAATATGAAGAATCAAAGGTGCTAGCAAGTAGCAAGCAAGCTTAGCGATAGTTTAGCTATCACGTAAACACAGTCTGGATTCTATTTTTTGACAACATAAGACTAGCAGCTAGTTGTTGACTTATTCATGATCTATTCATGAGGAGCTAACCGAAATATCACCTCGTTGATTACAGCTAACGTTGCCTTCTTATGGTTATGATACGCTAGCATACAAGGCTCCTGGATGGAATGTTATATGTGCTTAGTGCTTTTGCTTTGTAATAAAGATGATAATAGTGAAGCCATTGTTCCTGTATCCTTGCCCCTGTTTATTGGATTTCCGGTTTTGACCCCTGCCTGCTTCCCTGGACTCTTCTTTGTGTGTTGTGGATATCTGTGCCTCTGCCTTGTTGGACTGACCCCCTGGTTTTTGACCCTGGCCTGTTTTTTGACTCCGCTCTGTCTGCCCCTGGTGTTGCAATTAAATCCGCCATTCTTTCTTCACCCCGGTCTGCTTTTGGTTCCTCTGTTCCCCCCGGCATAACACAGGACAGGAGAAACTAACATAAAGTTCTTGGCTAAACTGGGGGGAAATACAACAGAGACCCCTGCCATGCTGAAAGAAGTGTCCGTGGGAAGACAATGTCTCTGACCGTGCAGGTGTCTTTGAGTGGCACCATCGGTTCAGAGAGGGAGGGTCTTGTGGTCCTTGGAGAACAATTTGTGCACCATCTTTGTGCACACCTAAACTTTCCACCAAGATGATCCTCGTTTCATTCCGATTGTCAATCTGCGATTCATCCGCAGCAGTTAATTGACCCTCTGGGTGTTGGCATAAGATCTTGTCGTTGAGGGTCGTTCAGATTTCAGATCATCCTCCAAGTCGTCCCGCTCCTCTCCCCATTTTCACCCCAAGGTGACGAAGCTCATCCATTAATAAAACAAGATATTTTATTCTGACTAGTTCGTAGTTTTGTTAATATCTACTTGATTTCCGGGGGTAAATCATACTATTCTTAGATTGTTAGGCGCGTACATTGAAATAGCCTCAATGGTGTTTCATTCTCATGTCACAACAACAATTACTGTTTATTGTAACAATTTTACATTTGTTGAATTCTGAACGGTTAAAACTAGCGGTTGGTTTTCAAAAGTCAACGTTGTTACTCGGGCAGTAAGCAGCATACCGTTGGCTAACGTTACTTCTGAGTTTCTACACCAACCGATAATGTGATGGATTATAGTTAACACTGGTCATAATTAAGTCGAAGGAAGGAATGGTTTTATAGCTCATTTGTGTATGGTTTATCAGAGGATATCCAAGGAAATTATACCAGGTGGGTTTGGCCATACATCACTCAGGGTAATTAGCATTAGCTAGCTAGCGAGGATAGCTAGCTAAATGTTTAACTGGCTGCCAATGTTAGGTAACATTAACTACTTACTGCAAGTTGCTAGCTAGCAATATAGCTAATCCGTCACGTTAAACCTAACCGGCAAAGCAAACATCGTCCAGGAACGTCAGGGCAGATGAAATGTACCGTAACAAGGTAGGTTAATTTTAGTGATTGTAGCGTTGCCTGGGCGTTAATCCATATTAGCTAGGCAAAATACATTTATTTATTTAAAGTGGCGCCCTTTTCAAATACTTGTGTAACCTAGCTAATTTAGGCTATGTTAACCATACCGCCTCCATTCATTCATTGCTCACTGGGCCAGCAAATTATGGACAGGTTTTAAGTGACATTAATTTAACTTTAGAGCAGGTAATGTTATTGCAAATACAGGACAAGTTTACGTTGAACAGCAGAACATGCAGCCATGCAGTTTAGGATTTAAAGACAGGTGCCCAAGTCCATACACGGATGTCTGGAGAGTTAACGTTACTGTGTTATAATTTTAACCTCGAATGGACTTGATATCCATTACATGGTAAGTATTTTTGAATGATAACAATAAATACACCCCCATCCAAAAACCCAGACAGGTGGCAAACAGAACAGTGGACTAAATAAAATGGAGGAGTCTGATGAAGTGCCTCTAGGCTCAAAAGGTCACTTATATTTTGGTATTCATAAATGTATACAGTGTGCAGACTTCCTTTTTATTTAGTATTTTTAAAATGTGAATCATATTCATGATATCTGCTTGGATAGTCACCTGACTTGCCTGGATTTACATAAAAACAGAATGTTTTTTAGTGAGTGAGTGCTTGGTGCTGTGGGGTGTACCCAGATGTGACTTGTGTTGGCTCAGGATCACAGATGAATTATATTGCCCATTAGGAGAGGTCAGGTCTCCATGTCTCAGGCTTTGTGCTGGAGGACTTTGCACTGGCCCCTGCTTTGTGCAGGCAGGAGGTACCAAAGGCAGAGGTTGGTTGTGGTGTATTGGGTCACAAAGGGAGCATTAAAGGACAAGAGGCCAAATGGCTTTGGGAGGGCTGCTGAGAATAGAGCAAAGAGGGTTCTGGCAGGACTGGAAGAAGGGACTTGCAAAGAAACTGTAGCCTAACTGTGTTTCCCATCTTTCGGACGAGACGTTAAACTGAGGCCCTGACTCACTGTGGTCATTAAAGATCCCATGACACTCTTCACAAATAGTAGGGTTCCCCGGTGTCCTGGCCACTTCCCAAACTGACTCTTTCAACATGCCACCTTATCATTCCCTGATTTCATTGGCTAAAAAAGAGTTCTCTCCCTCTCCACCTCAGCTGATGTGCGGTGAGCATTCTGGCACAAAATGGCTGCCGTTGAATCACCCAGGTGGGTGCTACACATGGCGGTGGTTGAGGTGAGTTTCCCCCTCATCACCATGAAGCACGTCAAGTACTATATATACAGCCAGGTCCATAAATATTTGGACATTTGGGTATTGTTATTTTAGCTGTCTACCACAGGATAATGGAGTTGTAAGTAAATAATGAATATGGGTTGACTTTCAGCTTTGAGGGTATTTGCATCTAAATCAGGTGAACAGTGTAAGACAAATTAACATCATAATTAATTAAATTGTAATTCTTTTTATACTTGGTTGCATATCCTTTGCATTACATGACTTCCTGTCCGTGACCTATCAACATCATCAGAGTCTGGATATCTTATTTTCAGGTTGTCCTACAAGCGAATAGGGGTGTGAACGGCTAAACGTTTAACAAAACGTTACAAAAAAATTGATAACCGATTTTGAAATTGGTGAAAATGTAAACTCAGTTTAAAATAGATGCATGTTCATCACCAGGTGTATTATCAGTGTAAACTAACAATCGACAAGCTTCAGTAGTTCGAGCAAACAATCTGGCCATGTCAGGGGGTTTAAAATGCACCACAGGGAATTGAATGCTACAATATTAGAGTTATCAAATAATTTATGTTGCTGTTGGTTGACTTATGGCCTATTGTAACTTTATGTCATTTGTCAGGTTCACAGAAGATCCGTGTTTATTCGTTGACACGCAAATTCTAACTACGAGCACACTGAATGTAGCTTTTCACTATGCTGTATCTGTTATGTCGGACACTGCTGCGACAATGCAGTATCGTGTTTAGATGTCTTGTTTGACGTCACGTTTTCGCGACTTGTGCGTGTTCGCTAATTAAATAGTAACCTAAGCTCCGAATGTAACTCCGGTTTCGTCTCGTCTACTCAACGCAAGAGTAGCTACATAAAATGAACAAGGCGATACATCATTGGACAAATATTGCGCAAAATATTACTATATGCTGTTTACATTAAATCCACAAGCTACAGTCGTACAAGCAAGCAATCTGCGGCCATTTCAGAGGGTTAAGAGTGCAAACACCGCATGGAATTGAATGCTACAGTACTATAGTTGTCAAATAATTTCTGTGTGTTTTAAATCTGAAGCTGTCGTTCATTTATGGCTTATTGTATGGCGCTTGATGGCGTTTTTCATCCGTGTATATTCGTTGACACGTGAATCAAAACAAACTTCACTTTCCACTTTATCAATATCAACATAAAAATGAACAAAGCAATACATTATCATTAGGAAATTTATCCATCGGATATTGAAAGCAAAAATTCCCTGCTTTCAGCGAAAAATGGACAGGTTAATCTCATCACCACGATTGTACCGTTGCATACAAATATATCAAATTGTACAGAGACCTCTATTGGCATGAAGGTAAAATCATTCGACCAGTCGCCTGTGGTAAAATAGACGTGTTAGCCTATATCAGGCAAATATTGCGTGAGTGCACAACTCCTCTGTAAGAAAGTTGTTAACAGCAACATATTTACAGATTTCAGGCCAGTCTAGTCTATCAGGCAGAAGCCATAGGGAAGTGGGATGACCGATGCATTTTTTTTAAATGACACATGATGAACGAGCTTCTAGACGTAAACTACAGGGATTTACCTACATATTTCTGCGGTTACACTGCACAATGTCAATGTAAATGTCAATATTTAAGTTGGCAATTAGGCTGACTATTATCTGACTTACAATGTTGACATTTAACTATTGAGATGGCCAAAACTAAAGTTTGAAAATGCAATTAAATTTCTCATTAATCCAGTTAAAAAAAGTAAGAAAAAAAACATAAGCAGTCATAAGCAGTATCGGTTAACCGGTTAACCGTTTAAAAAATGGGATGGTAACTGTTACAAAAACGGATTTGTCACATCCTTACAAGTGATACTAAAACTCTTTGCATTGAATGAATCTCTATGAGAATTGGGGGGTGGGACAAGATTCAGATGTAAATTATGCTGATTCAGTATGTAACACATTTGTTGGCTGAATGGCTTTAAGTCATAAAGGGTCCACAAGGTATCAAATGAGCCTCAAGCATCATGTTGATGTCAGATATGCAGCAGATATGGATGGTTCACTTCAAAGGTTGTTTAAATACCCTCAAAGTAAAGATGAAAGTCTGCACTTTGAGCTCATTATTTACTTCCAACTCCAATATCCTGTGGTAGACAACTAAAATAACAATAACTTTTAAATGTCCAAATATTTATGGTCCTGGCTGTAAATTGAACTATTGATCTATCTTTCTATCTAACTTGTACCTACCATTCTCCCATGGCCTTATTATGTGCCTTCTGTCTCTATGCACATACACGAGAGGGGTAGACATAATATTGCACATTCTTTAGCCTCATTACAAACTGTATTAACTCATTGTTGTCATTACGTTTTGAAATACCTTTGAAACACTTGTCACGCTACAGCATGGTTTTATCCTTACATACTATTTCATTATGCTCTCTTATCCAGAGCGACGTACAGTTGATTAGACTAAGCAGGAGACAATCCCCTGGAGCATTGCAGGGTTAAGGGCCTTGCTGAAGGGCCCAATGGCTGTGCAGATCGTATTGTGGCTACACTGGGATTAGAACCACCGACCTTGCGTGTCCCAGTCATTTACCTTAACCACTATGCTACAGGCCGCCCCTACAAATGGTTTCAGGTTTGTTGATTGTCCATACCTACATATGGTCATTGTTCTGAACATGCTAATTAGTCTTTAGTGGGATAACCGTGAGAAGCTGTGGTTGGTAACAGGTGTTTTCAGCACTATGTTACACTGCAGAAGAGTTACAGCCACAGTATTGTACTTCATGCACCTCAAATTGGAATATTTTTCTATCAACTGTAGAGAGCCACGACTCTTGATGCGGGAAACACATTACGAGTCATTGGTATTGTAAAAGCTGTTTATTATATAAGCTGATTGAAACAAATGGAAATGAAAACTACAATTCTCCAAATAAATTGAAGTCCAGACCAAACTGAGGAAAGGCACACATGTCAACTGTCAGTCCCAGGAGAATAAACATTCAATGTGCCCTCGCTTTTCCAAATTAGAAGTGATTCAGACTGAAGTTCAACAATTTAGCTGTTTTAACAATTCAAAATATTCCACTGGCAAAGAACAAATCCCACAGGACAGGAAAATTAATTTCTTATACCGGGCACATTCTACTTTTAGGATGATTATTGATATGATTATATATTGCAAAAAGTAACTGAATTGAAGAAGTGAACAAACATGATATGATTGCTGTATTCCTACCACCCTGAGTTCCCACTATAAATCCCACACAATTCATCACACCCTGACATATGATGATTAGCCTATATTGTAATCCACCAAACTAAACAAATTATTAATTTTTCAATGTTTTCATCAAGCCTCCACTGAAAAATAAAAAAAGTACAAAACAATAGTTATCTATTTAAAGATTCTAAAAAGAGTTACAGCAGAAGTATAGTATCACACAGTTTAACATACATTATCCCTTTACTGAACTGATAAGTTCAATAGTTATTAAAAGCAAACATTGATCCTGCAAGTGTATTTGAGACCACCTTTCCACCAGAACTCATAGATGTTAATCTGTGGCCTTGTTGTACAGTTAAGTATTAAGTATTACATAGTCAGTGAAATAATAAGAAAAATGGTTATCAATAGAATGCATATTTGACAGCACCCACAGACAGGTTGCCATGGTGATCTC
>NW_026911480.1:0-1000 GCF_963692335.1 Osmerus eperlanus | reverse complement strand
GAGAGAACTTGTTTTGCAACGTCTTGAAGACGCTTGGCTTGAGTCTCAGAAACTGGATGTGTTGCATCATTTACTGGATGGGAAGACAAGTCATACTTTTCCATTTCTTCATTCAGCAGTTTGGGGTCAACGGTTTTATCTAAAACAACACACATCTGGTACAGAACACAGCACAGTAGAAGTAGAGTGTGTGTTTGGCTTTTATAACTAATACATCTCCTTCCGAACATGGAACACAGACTCCTCACGAGGGAACATTCTAATGGAAATCAGTCCAACTAATTTAAGAACGTGTCCTTCAGCAAAGAATCATTCAGTACCATCAGAAACTATCTAATCAGGTTACAAGAGCCTTTGCCCAAAGGAAAAACTAAACTGATTATTGTACTATTTTGAATTCACAATGCATGTTAAAAGTGTAGTAAGTAGGGCCACACTGGTGTCAGTAGGCCTTCCTTTGTCCAGACAGACAGGCAGACAGACAGAGGCAGACAGACAGGCAGACAGGCAGAGAGGCAGACAGGCAGAGAGGCAGACAGGCTGACAGGCTGACTGACAGAAAGACAGACAGACAGACAGACAGAGGCAGACAGGCTGACAGGGGGGCAGGCAGGGGGGCAGGCAGGGGGGCAGGGTGGTCGGGGGGGTTAGGGGGGGCAGGGGTGCAGGGTGGTCAGGGGGGGCAGGGACCTCTAGGTCCGTTTCCTAAATTGAATCAGTGCGAAGATGATACATTGTTTGCGTTCGCAAAGGCCAAACTCTAACGATCCAAAAATGAGTCATGATTAGAAATGAGTCATGTGATTATAAATTAGTCATTTGATTAGAAATGTGGTTCAATTATTAGTACAGTTTGCAGGTAAATTAAAACGGCATATTAGGGCCATTGTAGGTAAAAAAATAAAGCGGTTGTTTGGTTCGCACCAGAGTTCGATTCACACCACCCCAAATGAATCGCATTAAGGGGATGAACGCTCCAGGGTTCGGTTCAACCAGACTA